>NW_016157202.1:210831-218800 GCF_001687245.7 Rhagoletis zephyria
TAATGTCTAAATGCACAGTTTCCATATGCGCAATTTCGGTGCCCCAGTGAGTTCTATGCAAAAACACTGTGGCGTAGCCGGAGTTGGACTGATGAAAGTTGCTTGTAATACATACCGTTACTAGACACGAATAAAGGCGCGCTAGTGTTTCGACGGCGAAAAAAGACGAATACAAAAATTTTACGAAAAAAGGCGCTTAAGAAAAACTTCGGCGAAGAAAGACGCCTAACCTAGTTGACGGCGAAGAAAGGCGCGTAATCATAGATTTATACTTGGCGAAGGTCTGTCACTTCAGCACTATTCCCCAAAAACTATTAACGGAATGTACATACTATTACACCCGCAAACATAGTTGAAAATAAGTTTACGCGTCCTTCTTCGCCGTCAAATATTTTAACGCTTCTTTCTTCGTCGTCAACTATGTTAAGAGTCTTTCTTCGCTGAAGTTTTTTTATGCGCCTTTTTTCGCAGTCAACTTTTGAGCTCGCGCCTTTATTCGTGTCTAGTGACGATACAGTTTTCTTAAGGTTTACAGGCGATTTGTTTTTCTACGAAGAATACATTGATTACATGCCACATAAGTATAATGTAGGCTCAGATTTTTTAAATTCGTAGATTATCCTTGTCCTATTTTGGGTCAAATCTAGTATATAGCAAATTTTTTTTTTAGAATTTAAAGAATCTAAGCATGCACAATTCTCAAATGGCATGTAATCAATGTATTCTTACAGTTTCGAGCGTTTTCATTGATCCTGGAAAATTAGATTGACCTCAAAATAAAAAACTCATTTTCTTACTTGTAATTCCTATGCGAAAACTAAAGGCTCACGGCGGCACGTCTTACAATTGTCCTCGAGAGGTGAGGTTCATGCAGGATCATTTTTATACCAAATGCTAAAGTTTGAGTCTTATGCCGGTCGTATTGCAGGATTTTTATTTTTTTTTTACATGGTGTAATGTACATAAAAAAAAGGCACACATTAGGCGTGTTTTCTTTAACTATTACAAGCTAATAGCTAAATACTGGTCAAATAAAACAAATTAGGTTATTTCCTATGTTGGCTTAATTTTAAACGTTTGTTTGACTGTAAATCGACTTTTTATTTAGCTGCCGATTCAAAAACGCCCTATCGCAGCACATTTTCAATACATTTTGAAGTGAGATAGGGTATTTTTCAATAAAATTCTGAAATAGGTCGTTCTTGAAAAGTGTTTTGAGATAGGGTGTTTTCGAACTATTTGCCGAGATAGGTTGATCTTCCACTGAGGTGAAGAAATAAAAATAATTAAAGAATTAAAATTCAGTCGGTTTGTTAATGCATGCGACTTCCTTAAGACCGTGTTACGCAATGGTACATTTGTACATACAAAGAGAAAAAATGTAAACCATAATTTTTTTGTAGTCACACGATTGGTACAATACAGCGAACTTCTATTGAGAAATGTGGACAAATTGTTTATCGCCATTAGAGACTTAAAAATGCTTAGGTGGTATGCACTCTTTACATATTTCTGCGGGCGATGAGGTATGATAAGAAATAGCTAATTATTGCATTACCCTCTTTTTTGGCAAGCGCCATGTATACAATTTTGATATTTTTTTTAATTTTTAATAATTAATATTTTTATGAATACATAAAAATTTTGGAGCGTTGTTGTGTCATTGAAGTTTTTTGCCAAATTTTTGACACCGAATGGCAATGCCTCTAGTTAGTTCAATATGCAGCCAAGATAGATGTTCATAAGCCAATATCAGAGAACGTACACAGTAGGGAGGTGCAAATATTACAGCTAAACGGCCAAATACGTAAACTTAATTTTGGTCTCTAGATTACGATGGCGTTTTCAGTAAACCCGTATCACGTCAAAATATTGAGATATTTAGGGGGGAAGTTTTAGAGTTCTGAAAGTGAATTTTTCGTCGTTCAAAACACTGTGCTCAGGTTTCGAATTTTTTTCTGGGCAAAAGTTTTGATAACTGATCTTACTTAACTGGGATCTTTTAAATTTAATGGCGTCCTCCGTTTCTCCAGATTGGCTCTAGTTTTCGAGATAACAGTGCTTGAAAATCTGCTTAAATTTTAGGTTTTTTGTTAATAATTACCTCAGTTTTAAGGTCATTTTACTAAAATTTTGCACGTGACTGTATTTTGATATTACCTAAGCTATTTCTGAAAATCATTGAAATCGGTTCACTATAACATATAGCTCCCATACAACTGATTGATCAGATATGTGGTTTTGCGTTACAACTCATATTCTATTTCGTAATATTTTTTTATAATATTAGTTTATATACTTCTCTTCTTCTTCTTAATTGGCGCTGTAACCGCCCACCATTAACCGCACGCAATTCATTTCTCTTCTGTGCTAACTGACGCCAATTGGAAATGCCAAGTGAAGCCAAGTCCTTCTCAACCTGGTCTTTCCAACGCAGAGGAGGCCTTCCTCTTCCTCTGTTACCTGCATCGCGGCCCGCGTTGAATATTTTCAGAGCAGAAGCGTTTCTGTCCATCCGAACGACATGGCCAAGCCAGCGGAGCCGCTGAATTTTAATTCGCTGCACTATGTCTATATCGTTGTAAAGCTCATACAGCTCATCGTTAAATCGTCTGCGATATTCGCCATCACCAACGCGTAAAGGTCCGTAAATCTTTCACAGAATCTTTCTCTCGAAAACTCCAAGAGCCGCCTCATCCGATGCTTTCATTGTCCATGTCTCCGCGCCATACACCAGCACAGGCATGATGAGTGACTTATAGACTTTACTTCTCAATTGCCTACTCAGCCCAAAGTAGCACTTGTTGGCAAGAGTGATTCTCCGTTGGATTTCAAGGCTGACATTATTATTGGTGTTAATGCTGTTTCCCAAATAAACGAAGTCGTCTACTTTTTCAAACTTGTAACTGTCAACAGTGACGTGGGTGCCAAGACGCGTATGCTCTGACTGTTTGTGTGATGCAGGGACCCAACCGGTTATGACTTTTATAATAAAAGTTTCGAGAAAAAGTTATTTTGTGACTTTTATTTTATGAGAAAAAAAATTACTGTAATAATTTGACTTTTATTTTTTCAGTCAAACAATAACGGTTAAAATGTGACTTTTATTTTTTCCGGCAAAAATAAAAGGCTTAGCTAAATAACAAAAAAACCTTAGGTCTAAATAAAGTACCAATCGATTCGTCTTGACTCCTAGATTTCAAAAATATATAATTTGTTGATGTTCGGGTTCTGACTCAGCAAACGAGGTCAAAACTAGTTTCCGTTTGATGCCCGGGATAGCAACATATTAAATGCCAATTCTTAATGAAGATCCGTGGAGTATTTCTTTGAATGTTTTCTATGTAATTAAATATAATGGGGAATTGAATTAATAATAGTTTTCGAGAAGTCCGTACTATACTGGTTATTTAAAATCATTTAAAACACATAGGACATATGAAAAATTCAGTATCAGCATTGACATCTTCAATTTGCAATTCGAGCGGATCGGAATTAAAACTTTTTTACTCCCAATTTCAAAAAAAAAAAAGAACAAATGATTTGAGCGATTCACAACGGTGTCGTAAGTGTCGTATTGTTGTATGTCNGCAATTTTCGAGAAGTCCGTACTATACTTGTTATTTAAAATCATTTAAAACATATAGGACATATGACAACTTCAGTATCAGCATTGACATCTTCAATTTGCAATTCAAACGGATCGAAATTAAAACTTTTTTACTCCCAATTTTCAAAAAAAAGAACAAATGATTGTATTTCAAAACATTCAAAAACAAAGTCTTTTCATTCAAGCAGTTAATTTATTTTATAAAATATTGTTATTTAGCTTTAAAAGGCAAATTGTTTCCAAATTTTGGTCGGACAAATTATAACGTAAGTCCGTTAAAACAAGAGTCAATGCTGAAAAAGCTCGTTCAACACTAACTTGCGTTGCAGGTACTGAATGGACAACAAAAGCAAGTTTTCGGAGCCATGGGAAAGACTATTTCTTGCTGTTCCAATATTCGATTAAATCCACGTCAATGTCGATTCGCTTCTCTTTGTAGGAATCAATCTCGTAAAAAGCTTTTCGGATTTCATCCTTAACCTGGGGAGCGTCCTCATCGGATGACGATTTTGCCAACTCAAGTTCGAGTAAGCCGCTTCTTAAAATGGAAGATGAGCTTTGCATTGACGATTCGTCAACCGAAAATGACAATTCCTCACTGCGTTGATTGTTTTGAGAAGATGAATCGTGATTCTAAATGGAAAAAAAATATTACAATGAACATTAAAAAAAACATCTGATGATTTGAAAATCATTAGAAAAACCTCTTTCAAATTCTCCAAGCGACGAACGAGTCCTTTTAGATGGCTTTTGGCGGATTCCATCTTTTCCTTAGAAAGAACTCGCCTTAATCTGGGATCCAAAAATAACGCCGAATTTATAATATCATTTTCAAGCAGCGAACGTTGCCTGTTTTCAACACAACTCAAAAATTTTTTACTAATATCGCTATCAGTGTTTTTGAGCTCAAGTGTCATCTGCAGCCAATGTTTGTAAAAGTCTCCTAATAGCAACTGCCCACCCTGAAGCTTTGAAGTTAACGAGTGAGGTAATGCCAACACTGCCACAATGCTCTCCACTAATTTCCACTCGTCAATGCTCAAATTTTCGGATGATCTTAGATGCATTGCGCAAAAATCTCTCAGTTGACAGAGCCTTCCCATCATATTGTATGTAGAGCTCCAACGAGTTAGAACATCTAGCTGAGGCTTCACAAGATTTTGGTCTCTAACCTTTAACCTGAAAATTTTAAACGAAATCATCTCAAAAAGCTATTAAGGTGAGAAAGTTTATGAAACCACCCACCGCATCAATGGTGTTCTTATGATCTTTACAACTCGGCGAGAACTGCTTACTATTCCCGGGCTATACTCTTCCAAAAAGTCTTTGACAGCGAGCTGAAGCGTGTGAGCCGCACATTTTACAGAAATTATGTGATCACCTATAATAGGCTTTAAAACATTTCCGGAAAATACATACAAAGCGGCTTCATCATCATCATCATCATCATCATCAATATCATCATCATCATCAATATCATCATCATCATCGTTGTCGTCGTGGCTGGCCGTCTCTGCCAAAAGCTCAACCGCTTTGATCAAATTCCGGCCGTTATCAGTGGTAACCGTATAAATTTGCTCTTTTTTAATATCATAAGATCCTATTACTTTTTCCATTATTACTCTTATATTGTCTGCTGTATGTCTGCCCTGTATTTCTTCCATTGCTAGAATAATAATTTCAATTTTATCGCGTAAAAAAATTTGGGCATTTACACAAAGAACACCACGATCACTACGGGTGGCGGTATCAATCTTAAGACAGATAAGTTTACCGCTGAGTATATCTAGAATTGAGGATTTCAATTTGCCGCACTTTTCATTTGCGAATTGCATAATATTAGCCGATGTTATTTTTTGCATATTAAGCCCTTCGAATATTTGATTTGTAAGTGCCTTAAAGGATTCCGAATCGAAAAATGATAAAGGCAACGAATTTTTTGCGATAAAGTTAATGCATGCATTTACCACCTCATTTGGGGAAATTTCAGATGAAAACTTAATTTTTTTATCATTGACATCCTTAGGTTCGTTTTCGAGATGGGCCCGTTTATTGGATTCGTGAAATAACTCAGCATGCTTAGTTCGCAAATGTCTTTTTAAATTAGTTATATGCTCTAACTGGATCATATCACCACATGCTTTGCATTTTCCAACTTGACCTTCACTTTCAAAATGTTCACGAATGTAAATATTGCGCTTTCGCCACATTGCTGGAAATATAATTAAAGAATATTCAACTATGTATATGTACAGATCCAAACCAAATTATACCTTGTTTATACCGAGTTAGTAAAATCAAATGAAAACGTATGCAAAAGTAGCGTATAATACACATTATTTAAATCAAATACGTCCGCTTTCGTTCTGAAAAAGCATCCGTGAAGTGAATAATCAAGATAAAAAAAATATTTTTAATTTGCATGTTGCCTGCAATGGGATTTGAACTCTGACCATCGGGAATCTGGAAATTGACAAATTGTGCCAACATCTTTGCGCACTCGGCTACAGGCAGACATGCAAGTGTGCTTTCAGATGTTGAGTTTGAATCAACACCCCACACAGTACGCGATTAGTGCATTTGTATACAAATAAACATGTGTGTATATATGTACAAATAAACATGTCCCTGCAGGAAATGTATCTAACTATTAACTATTAAGTTGATTAGGAAGCTATAAGTCACTTATTATCTGTATATTTTCTTAGACTTAGCTAACTATATTTCTATGGCGATGGCCGCGAAATAGTCAAGGGTGGTTACCTCTGCATTTGATGTAACTAGCTTGTAACTAACTACTTTTGGGCATAAAATATCAATAGGAAAAACAAAATATATATTTTTTTCTTTTTTTCTTTTTTTTTAGTTATTTACTTTATTTATTTTATCACATTTAATATTTGTTTACATATTCTGCTGTAGGTGGTCCCATATTCGAACTCCGTCAGACATAACTTCAAAATGATATATCGAAAAAGTATTTGCGAAGTGCAGGATATTTAAATAGAAACGCGTTTAAAGAAATCAATCTCCCGATTGCGTCTGCATTACTCCTGCACTACTTATCAACTAGTTTCAAGTTAGCTTTATGTAGCTAACTACAAGTTATATATTTTATAGAAATCCCGCAACACAGCTAACTACAAGTAGGTTATTTTTTATCAATTGATAATTTTTTTCTGCAGGGGTGTATATTGATGTGTATAAACATGTATGTGTGTATGTGTCAACAAAATTCTCTCTATCTCTCTCTACTCTAAATCTGAGCTCTCTATACACTACTTTTGAACACGTTTTCAGTTTTTAAAATTTTTGATTTTCTTTAACAAATTGTTAATTTATTTTGATCTCTTTGGTTAAATTATAACGTATAAATAAACAACACCTTCAATAGGTAATAATTATAACTTACCTAATATAAAAGTTTTACCTTAGCACTTACAAGTTATCTTTTCTTTGAATCACCTTTATATTGTAGTTAACAGCCACTTCCTTTAACACTTAAATGTACACTTTTTTATTTTGGTATTTATGGATTTTTTCAAAGCTTAGGTACTTTTTTGCTTACGAATTCTTCGGGCCAGCAAAGCAAAAACCATATTACTATCGCACCTGAAAGACTTGTTGAAAATAGTACCTAAGGAGAAGTGCGAGTATTCCAACAACACCGATTGAATTGGTATACAGTTATTCGTATGGTAATTTCATATTCTAGCAATGCTTTTTGTTATACGAAAAGTTTGTACGAGTACGCTTAACCTTTGCACATATACCTAAGTGAATCAGACTTCAGCTAGTTTTTGTGTCGCTTGTTGAATCGCAGAGGCCCAATAGCGACAATAGCGATATTTTTGAAATCTAGAAGTCGAGCAGAATCGATTGGTACCAAATTTACTTTATTTAGACTGAAGGCTCTTTCGGTATTTAGCCAAGCCTTTTATTTTTGCCGGAAAAAATAAAAGTCACATTTTAACCGTTATTATTTGACGGAAAAAATAAAAGTCAATTTTTAACCGTTTATATTGGACTTTTTTCAAAAAGTTAGGAAAAAAAGGGCACGAGGGATTCTTATAGAGAATGTCCCCAGGGCCTCAAGAACTTTGAAAAATCCTGTCTACAACAATATTTTGTCCATGACTTTTTTATTTTTGAAAAATGTGATAACGGTTATTTTGGGTCCCTGGTGTGATGACAGGAGATACTTCGTTTTGTCCTCGTTCACCACCGGACCTATTCGCTTTGCTTCTCTATCCAATCCCGAGAAGGCAGAACAGACGTAGCCCTTGTTTTTACCGATAATATCGATGTCGTCGGCATACGCCAGCAATTGTACGCTCTTATAAAGTATTGTGCCTGAGC
>NW_016157202.1:218825-226055 GCF_001687245.7 Rhagoletis zephyria
GACATCGGTCACTAGGTCGCCATTGTTGTTCTTACAGGAGTTCGCCCCGGTCTTGAAACCTTCCGTAAGTCGCCTAACCCTCTGGTAGAATTTTCGGGCGTTCTTCCTGTCGGCCAGCATCTCAAGCTCTTCGCACTCACGTATTTCGGCCTCTCTCTTCTTATTGCGGCAAATACGTCTCGCTTCCTTCTTCAGTCCCCTATAACGGTCCCACATGGCTCGCGTTGCGCCCGATCGCAGCGTGGCCCTGTAGGCGGCATCTTTTTTCTCTGCGGCTTCTTGACATTCCTCATCGTACCAGTTGTTCTTTGTTGTTATATACTATTTGGACCTAAATTTGGGTTCTCTTCAATCCCGTTTTGACATATTTTGCTAGTTTCTATTGCTCGATTGATTTTTTTTAACATCCTTAGCCTCCTGCGATCGACCAGCAAAAGTCCGCCAACATTGAATTCAATCGTTTTCCAGCGAATCGGTCCTCAAAACACATAATGGATTGGTGAAATCTCTCTCTTACCTCGTCGGTTTCTGTTGAAAGCTGTTGCTCGTAAAAGTCAAAGTGACTGAGTAGCATGTGGATTTTAAGCGACATGTGCACATCAAAGGCGTCAAAAGATTTCATCAAGTTCGCAATAAAAATGGCATATTCTGGTGAACTATTTTGACACAGAACGTGTTTAATTAAAGCCCGAACTGCATCCCATGCAACGGCTGCTGTGCCTACAAGAATTTCCAAGAAGCCTTGATCCTTCATTAATCTTCTGATGTCCGGCCCATTAAGCACACCTGAAATAAAAATTATAGGGTTCTTAAAGCAAGAGAGAGAGATATAATAAAATATATGAGCGAAAATCTCTCAAATGGGCCACCCAAAATTGGACGGTCAAGATATTTTCGCACAAATCACTTTATTCGTTTTACAACCACTAGAGAGATTTTCACTAATATACAATCAAAAAACTACCGTCACGGATTTTTTCAACGGAAAGTTTTGGAAAGGCATTATTTTTCAAATATAGGAATGCAGTTTCGTTGACTCTAACCAACTGTTTGATGTAATTCTTATCAACACCAGGTTTGATATGTAAATCGGGAAGCACGATTTTGTTAAGCGCTATCAAGGGCTCGTGAACTATATTGAATTGACCAATGGATTGTTTCCTTCTTTTTGGCCAATCACATTTGGTATAGTGATTGCATTTGGCTATACTATCCCAATGACAGAACAAACAACAGTATTTAGTGTAGCCCGTTTGCATGCCTGATAGTAGTGAAAGAACTTTAAAATCACAGTTCACGCGCCACCTGTGCTCTTCGTACTTGATGCAATCTAAGATCAATTGCATTGTTCCTTATGATTCCTTTATTCCAACCGCATACAAGATGGGAACGGGTTTCTTGCTACTATCGCAATAGAGCAGGACTGCTTTCAAACTCCGCTTTGATGCGTCAATAAAGAGACGCCATTGTTCGAGTTTATAGTCAGTAATTCCCATTTCATTCATCAAACCTGCAACATCAATGCAATAAGCCTGAGTGCCATCTTCCGATAACTTGAAATATGGCATAAACGGATCTTGTCTATGTTTGTAGGCCGTTACTTTTACTCCTGGTGCTAAAACATTCACGCTTTTCAGTTCTGATGCCAAAATCATTGCGTTGTTATGGGATAGATTTAATTTACGCACCATGCTGTTTAGGTGTTCTTGGGATATGAAAGACGGTAAATTGTATTCAATCGAAATGTAATCAGATCCTTCATCAAGTGGTAATAGCGTTGCCATAAACCGTTTGCAATCATGGACAGTTTCGAGTTCGGATGGATGATTTGGAACTTGTAATGCATCACTATGTGCGACAGGTAAATGAGCGCTCGGTACACCTTTGTAGACAACACAAGACCAATCTATTGAATTAAATATTTATGAGTATATGTACGTACATATATATGCATATATCGATGGCTGAGTGGAAGATCGACCTATCTCAGCTGCCGATTTAAAAACGCCCTATCTCAGCACATTTTCAATGTATTTTGAGATAGGGCGTTCTTCAACAAAATTCTGAGATAGGATGTTTTCCAATAAAATTCTGAAATAGTGCATTCTTCAATCTAATTCTGAAGTAGGGCGTTGTTGAAAAGTTTTCTGAGATAGGGCGTTTTCGAACTGGCTGCCGAGATAGCTAGATCTTCCACTCAGCCATCGATATACAAATGTTAAGTTTGGTTGTTCGGCGAACAAAAACTAAAAAAGTTCTGCACCATTTTTTTTTTTATTTGGATGATATGACAGTAATTGTTCCCAACTTATGTGAAATAGACGCGGTGTAGACCGCAGCCTATTTGNATTTGGATGATATGACAGTAATCGCGCGTAGACTTTCGGTTTGTGTTTTTTTGTTCCCAACTTATGTGAAATAGACGCGGTGTAGACCGCAGCCTATTTGAAAGCATTACTCAGTCACTTTGACTTTAACGAACAACACCTTTCACAGTACAAAAAAGGTATTAAAAAGCCATTCGTACAACAGAAACTGCAAAAATATTCCAGAGTGGGATTGACAAGAACCCAAATTCAGGTCCAAGCAGTGTATAAACAACTATTATAAAAAAATATTACGAAATAAAATATGAGTCGTAACGCAAAACCACATATCTGAACAATCAGTTGTATGGGAGCTATATGTTATAGTGAACCGATTTTAATGATTTTCAGAAATAGCTAAGGTAATATCAAAATACAGCTACGTGCAAAATTTTAGTAAAATAACCTTAAAACTGAGGTAATTATTAACAAAAACCCTAAAATTTAGGCAGATTTTCAAGCACCGTTATCTCGAAAACTAGAGGCAATTTGAAAAAACGGAGGACGCCATTGAATTTAAAAGATCCCAGTTAAGTAAGATCAGTTATCAAAACTTTTGCTCAGAAAAAAATTCAAAACTTGAGCACAGTTTTTTTAACGACGAAAAATTCACTTTCAGAACTCTAAAACTTCCCCCCTAAATATCTCAATATTTTGACGTGATACGGGTTTACTGAAAACGCCATCGTAATCTAGAGACCAAAATTAAGTTTACGTATTTGGCCGTTTAGCTGTAATATTTGCGCCTCCCTACTGTGTATGAGATCACTTCCATTTTCAGTATTTAAATAGTCGAAGAATTATATACATTTCATTTTAAAATTACTTTTAATTTGAAGTGTACTTTCAAAAATTTGAATTAGAAGCCGGTTTCTCTTTTTGTGCCAGGAAACGAACTTTATACTTAAGTTCCTTTCTGTGGATACGTTTGAGTGTGGTGTTGAAAAAAAACAAAGTTACGTATTTTTTAACACTGTGGAAAGGTGCCACTATTTAAGGACTTCATCTATATTTCCTCATCAAAAGACTAGGAATTCGCTGAAAAGAGTATCTAACTCTATGTATTGTATACAAAACTCTTTTACAAGTAAATTGAGAAAAAAATAATTATAAAGCTGATCTTACATGGGTCGATTCAACATTGCTCAAGAAAAATCGCTTGTGTAAATGTTGATTCAAAAATTGCTCGCCTCAAAGTAGACAGCAAGTCAACTTTTGCAGGCGATTATCGCCTGTAAAAAAATTGTCTCATCTTCGTATATTTGGGAACCAGCATTAGCACCAATAATAATGTCAGCCTTGAAATCCAACGGAGAATCACTCTTGCCAACAAGTGCTACTTTGGGCTGAGTAGGCAATCCTCTCTCGTCGTACAATGGTCACACTCTATAAGTCACTCATCATGCCGGTGCTCGTGTATGGCGCAGAGGCATGGACAATGAAAGCATCTGATGGGGCGGCTCTTGGAGTTTTCGAGAGAAAGATTCTGCGAAAGATTTACGGACCTTTACGCGTTGGTGATGGCGAATATCGCAGACGATTTAACGATGCGCTGTTTGAGGTTTACAACGATATAGACGTAGTGCAGCGAATTAAAGTTCAGCGGCTCTGCAGGCTTGGCCATGTCGTTCGAATGGACAGAAACGCTCCTGCTCTGATAATATCCAACGCGGGCCGCGATGCTGGTAACAGAGGAAGAGGAAGGCCTACTCTGCGTTGGAAAGACCAAGTGGAGAAGGCTTCACTTAAAATTTCCAATTGGCGTCAGTTAGCACAGAAGAGAAATGACTGTCGTGCTGTTTTGTCTCGGCCAAAATCGCTTAGGCGGTTATAGCGCCAATAAAGAAGAAGAAGAGTTCCATACCGGGTGAAGTAATTAGAGCGAGAAGAAAGATTTTGACACCGCCTTATTTGAAAAATTGACTTTAAAATTTGACTATAAAGCAGCCCAATGTCAGAAAATAAAGCGAGAAAGCTGTTTTATAACTTCACCTGTTTATTGCGCCATGGTTCCATGCAAACATTTTAAGGTTTTGCAGCAAAAAAAAAGCATTCAGGTAAAATTCATACAATTTTGTTTTGCCGAGCAGTTATTAAAGGCGACGCACTCCCTATATTTTGATAGACTATTCATAAGTAAAAATATTTTGTGAATATTACTTCCTTCTTATAAGTTACATCCCATTTTTTGTTTAATTGAATTTGTGGAATAAAAAAAGTTATTTGTCCTTCTGTCAGTATACTGTTTTGCCACAAAGAGTATAAATAGGCAAAAAGCTCAGATTTTAGTATTATTTCCCATTTAAAAAGTGAAAAAAGCATATTTTGCGCTATTGCTGTTTGTGTTGTTTCCGCCTCATTGGATGTTGTCATGTTCCGCATCGTATACCAGCACGGGCATGATGGGTGACTCATAGAGTGTGGTTTTCGTACGTCGAGAGAGGACTTTACTCCTGAATTGCCTATCATTTCAAAGTAGCACTTGTTGGCAAGAGTGATTCTGCGTTGGTTTCAATGCTGACATTATTATCCGTGTTAATGCTGGTTCCCAAGTAAACGAAATTCTATACTTTCTCGAAATTGTAACTGCCAACAGTGACGTGGGTGCCGAGGCGCGAATGTGCCGGCCGTTTGTTTGATGACAGGAGATACTTCGTCTTGTCTTCCTTTACCACCAGACCATTCGCTTTGATTCCTTATCCAACTTGAAAAAGGCAGAACAGGCTTCGCGGTTTTTGTTACCGTTGATGTCGATGTCATCGCCATAAGCCAGCAATTGCACGCTTTTGTAGTAAATTGTTCCTCACCGGTTCAGTTCTGCAGCCCTTATTATCCAACATAAGCTTGAAGAAGTCACATGAATGGGAGTCGCCCTGTCTGAAACCCCGTTTGGTGGCAGACGGCTCGGAGAGGTCGTTCCCAATTCTCACGGAACTGGTGGTATTCCTCAACGTCATTTAACACAGCCGTATCAGATTGGCGGGGATGCCAAATTCAGATATATCAGCGTATAGGCAACTCATTTAGTGCTCTTTAAAAAGGTGGTGAGTGCCGATCCTTTTCTCGGGGGTCTTTTCCAAGATTTAGCGTATTGTGAATACCTGGTCTATGCAGCGTTGCCAGGTTGACGTTTTTAACGTCATTTGGACGTTTTTTGTATCCTGATGACGTTTGGACGTTTTTTGTGTAAAAAATGACGTTTTTCAACTTCCTAGTAATTTTTCTATGTTACTAAATCTTGTAAGTAGAACTGATTTTCAATTATTTTCTTAATAAATCTTTACAAGCTTTGTTTTTTACAGCAGCTGCTTCATAAAATATTTATTCTTTGGACACAGATGACTTAACACTTATTTATGCGCATAAAGAAAATGACAGAATTAGTCGCATGGGGCCCCTTATTGAAAAATGTAATGAACGTAAAAAGGCTGAAATATTGCTATGTTCCTTCTTAACAGAACGTAATTTAGCATTTTCGACAACCGACCACTTAACCAAATGTCTACAAGAAAAAAAAAACATACACATATATATTAAAAATCAACGCGATTCTTTAGCTCCTTAAAACTTGCACATTATTGCCCTGGAATTTACAGCCAGTTTCACCAAATTATTTAAGTGAAAATTTTCGAATTTTCGGTTTCACCAATCAATTTTAATTTTGATTTAAGTGACCTATGCTCTGCACTTAAATAAAAGTTAAATCAGAACAACCACACTCAGAGGTGTTACACGTTTAATCACCTGAACATTGTGTATCTGCTGCTTGCTTGTATACCAGCCCTGCTTTTACAACACAGCGTGCAAAGCTTTCAAAAGCTCTCAGTACAAATGAAAGCGAAAGCTAGTCCTAGTCTGTTTTACAACCACTTTTTACTCACTTAAATAAATAGTTTATTGAAACTGAAAATTATTTAAATGAGAATTAAATACAAAATTAAATTAAAGTTAATTTCCACTTAAATAGTTTGGTGAAACTGGCTGTTAGTGGGCTATTAAGTTTGAAATGTGGATTTATATTTTGTTCGTATGTGTAATGTTCGTGTTATGTAATGAGCTAGGCTTTTATGGAAAAATAATAAACATCAAATAAACTAAAAAGAAACAGCCACAATCGATGACATAATCACAAGTATATGTATAAAATGATTTTTATGTAAACGATCTCAAACCAGTTTAGAATGAATTTTAAATGTGACAGAGCAAATTACATTTTAATAAACCTTACGTACATATGTACCTTTGTATATAACATAAATAATATAAAAAAAAAACTTTTTAATATACAACGCTTTTATAAATGGACTAAAAAGTAGAAAATAATATTTCTCAGTCCCATAGAATTTGTTTTGATAACTTTTGATTTTGAAATTTTAGCAAAAGTCATTATAAACAATCTATGAAATTGAAAATGAACAAGTAAGAAAGTCTAAGTTCGGGCGGAGCCGAACATTAAATACCCGGCGCAAATATTAAATATATGTGTCAATGTTATTGTGGCTTGTTAACATTTTATTTTTTTTTAATATTTTTATTGAGCTTTGTACCACGATTGTTTATTAGGAAAAATTGAAAAAGCAACAAAGTCTAAGCGGTAGAAGTTATAGCACTATTTCGGAGATCACCACATCTCCTCATCAGACTTCTTTTTCTAGACTTCCCTGCTGAAGTGGTGATCTCCGAAATAGTGCTATAACTTCTACCGCTTAGACTTTGTTGCTTTTTCAATTTTTCCTAATAAACAATCGTGGTACAAAGCTCAATAAAAATATTAAAAAAAATATTAAATATATGATTTTCACCTTTCCGAAAGCTACCGCTACACGGTAAGCCGGGGTGTATCAATTTTGAGTAAATTAGCATC
>NW_016157202.1:226483-236069 GCF_001687245.7 Rhagoletis zephyria
ACACATGCATTTACATATGTATGTACATACAAACGAGCACCAATTAATTTTATTTAAAGAAATGGCGTGTCGTCTATTTCCGCTGTAGCAAACGTAGTACATAGGGCGACATCTAGATGTCATCTACCTCGCCCTATTCACTACAGATGTCGCCCTATGCACTATGCTTTGTTATAGGAACATTTCAAAGCAAAGCTTTATGGTGTCGGACACACAACATTGAAAGTTTCTGGATCTACAACATTGAAAGTTTCTGGACACACAACATTGCAAGTTGATAAAAGTGTTGTAAAAAGTTTAATAAGAACAATTCTTTGTGCATACATTTGAAAAAGACGTTTTCGGGTAGGACATGAAGTTTTTTCAGACCAAAAGGGACGTTTTCTCATGCCGAAGACCTGGCAACACTGGCTCTATAGTAGTTTTTCCAATCCTAAAGCCACACTGATAAGGCCTGCTCAGTTCATTGACGGTGGGCTTCAGTCTTTCACACAATACGCTCGATACGACCTTGTAACCTATGCTTAGAAGGCTGATCCCGCGGTAGTTGCCGCGAATGGCGGGGTCGCCTTCTTGTGGATTGGGCAAAACGTACCTAAATTCCAGTCGCCGGGCATGCGTTCGTCTGATCATATTCTGCATGAGAGTTCATGCATGCACCTTATAAACTCCTCGCCTCGCTTGCATAGCTCAGCTGGCAGGCTGTCAGCTCCAGCAGTTTTGTTGTTTTTTAACCGCGTTATTGCTATCCGTACATCGTCATATTCAGGCGGAGGAGCATCGACTTCTACTTCATCGACTGCGGGCTCGGGTCCTTCTTCTCCTCAACTTTCCATGCTGCTACCAATTAGTAGGGTGGAGAAATATTCCCTCCATAATTTAAGTACGTTCTGAACATCTGTAACTAGGTCGCCATTGTTGTTCTTACCGGAGTACTTTCTGGTATTGAAACCTTCCGTATTCGGCCTCTCTCTTTTTATTGCAGCAAATATGTCTCGCTTCCCTCTTGAGATCCCTATAGCGGTCCCACATTGCGCGCGTTGCGCCCGATCGCATCTTTCTTCTCTGCAGCCTCCTGACACTCCTCATGGTATCAGTCGTTGTTTCAGCTTGCTGAAACCCGACATCTTCTTCGGCGGTACTTAATGAGCGGGAAATGTGGTTCCACTGCTCACATATGTAGATGTAGAGAGAACTCTCTCTGAGAGGAGGTGTGAGAGTCGTGTAGCGAATGAATTGGCTGTCTGTTGTGATTGCAGCTTTTTGACGTTAAGCTTTCCTTGCATATCTGGCGCACATTTTTTGCTGCACAGAGGCGGGTGCGTATCTTGGCTGCAACAAGATAGTGGTCCGAGTCTATGTTTGGCCCTCGGAATGAATGCACGTTTAAAACACTGGAAGCGTGGCTTCCGTTTATCACAACATGATCGATTTTGTTTCTCGTTTTTTGATCCGGAGACAGCCACGTAGCTTGATGAATATTTTTATGCTTGAACCTAGTCCTCCATGGCTCCGGCGAAGTCGATCAGCCCCAGTCCGTTGTTGGACTTTTCGTCGTGGATTCTGAATTTTCCGAAGGTGGTTCCAAAGATCCCTTCCTTGCTCACGCTGGCATTGAAGTCGCCAATAACGATTTTATGTCCTGGCGGGGCAGCGCTCGTACGTGAACTCTATACCTCTTCCTTCTCTTCCGTCGGGGCATGGGCGCAGATGAGCGAGATGTTGAAGAATATCACTTTGATGCGGACGCTTGTCTACTGGGGTGAACTGGGGATACTCGGCGACGGAGTCTCTCTCCCGCCGTAAATCCAACACCGAATTTTCGCTTCTTTACATGGCAGCTGTAGTATACGTCGCAAGGCCCCAGGCATTGCTTGCCTTGCCCAGTCCAACGCATTTCATGGATGATGTGAGCTTTTGCTCTTACGAGGACATCAATCAGCCTGGCAGAGGCACTTCCCCGTCTCATCCGGCGGTCTCATCTGAGGCATTTCTTCGCTTCTTCCCCGGAAGGGGTTTTTACTTGGCGGGTCCCAAACCAAGCGCAAAACCCATTGCTGGGACGGGGGTGGTATCGCAACCAAATACACTATATCAACAGTGAGCCGCTTGCTCCAAGACAGACACCCGCTTGCAGCCGCACCTTCTGGTGAACAGACGTGGCACACTTCAGTGAGCCCTTAAACCGAATAAGTCGGAGTGGCCCCACCGAAGCTCCCTCTCTTTCTGCCGTGACCCAGGGCTCCACTTGGATTGGTACGCGCATGGGTTGCTCATGGGTTGAGTATAGCCGTGTAACCGTAACTGCCTTTCAGCGAGGCTGGCTGAATTTCCAAAGTGAAAAAGGGTGATTTGTCAAAAATCAAATTAAAACTACATCTACCAAAAACTTTTAATTATCCTCCGAAAATCAATGAATGGATTTCTTCTGCTTAAACTAACGGAGTAAGCTAATCATTAAAAAATATATTTCGCATCAAATTAAGAATTAGACTCTTTAACTCAATTAGAAAAAAACGGCTTATCAGAAGATCGCGCGGGAGAATTGGAAAACGTTTATCCATAGTTCAGCGAATGCAAGCTATGGCAAGACTTAAGCCGTATCGAGTATTAATTTATTTATTTATTTACCAAAATTATGTTAGATTAAGTAAATTTTATAAAAACCGCACCCATTTACTCTACCCCAATGTTCCCACCAAATGTGGTATTTTTCAATAATGACCAAAAAACATGTTTAAAACTTGACTTCGGTCAGCTCCCACGTTAAAAGTTTTAAGCTAAAATGAAAAAAGGGTGATATCCTCTTAAAACTAAATTTATAGAAGTTAACACAGTTGTCAAAGGGATATGAAATGACGAGAGAATGGAAACAGTCTCATTAAAACTCGATCAAAATGACCCCAAAAATATGCTGCGCTTTCGCATAGTGTTAAGCCATTGTATCATTTTAGACCGTCAGTAAAGTAACTTTAAATCGGTTTGAAGCCACAGATGTGAATAAAGTTCTGGAAGTCATCAATTTACGAATATGTCCTATTTACGTCAAATCGAAAAATACACGGTATTTACTCAAAACAAAATTAGTAGAGATACGCGAACTATGAAAAAAACGTTAACTAAAGATAGTTTAGTGGAACAAGTGTATTACTCAAGATTCTAGGACGGGTGTAGAGAAAATTTTTTATTTATCCAAGCAAAATATGAATCTTTCGCAAACATCTATCTATAGCGGAATACTCTAGGACGGGTGTAGAGAAAATTTTTATACCCGAGCGCTCTTGTGCAGAAGGGTATTATAACTTTGTTCACATAACGGTTGTTTGTAACAGGCAAAACGAATCGAGATAGATATAGACAAATGTATACATAAATGATCAGAATGAAAAGAGAAATCGATTAAGCGGTGACTGTCTGTCCGTCCGTCCGTCCGTCCGTCCGTCCGTCCGTCTGTGCACACGATAACTCGAGTAAAAATTGAGATATCTTAACGAAACTTGGTACGTGGACTTCTTTTGGGCATAGGACGGATGGTATTGAAAATGGGCGAAATCGGACAATAACCACGCCTACCTCCCATATAACGGTAATTTTCAGAAATACGAAAAGTGCGATATTTTAGTAACTACTGAAGATAATTCACTCAAAATTGATATTTACAATGAGTTTTAGACGAAAAATAAGAATATTAAAAAATTTTGGCAAATGGGCGTAGCCACGCCTACTTATGGTTACATGTGTATATCTTGGTAACCGCTGCACCAATTTCTTCCAAACTTGGCACAGTTGTTGGTCCTGCTACAACATACCAAATGGCCGAAAATTTTTAAAATCGGACAATAACCACGCCCACATCCCATATAACGGTAATTTAGAAAAATACGAAATCCTCGATAAATCAGTAAATATTAAAGCTAATTTATTCAAAATTGATGGTTGCAACAATTTTTTACCAAGAAATACGCTTATGATACAATTTTGGAAAATGGGCGTGGCACCGCCCACTTATGATCACATATATGTATCTCGCTAACCGTTCTAGCAATTTGAACCAAACTCGGTATGGTTATTGTGCTTGCCACATAAAAGCAAAGCGTTGAAAATTATTGAAATCGGACTAAAATTACGACCGCTTTTCATATAACGGTATATTTCAGAAATGCTTGAAACTGCAATATTTCGAAATTTAAGGACGCTAATTTACTTAAAATTTATACACCCCGGCTTATCGTGTAGCGGTAGCTTTCGGAAAGGTGGAAAACATATATTTAATAATTGCGCCGGGTATTTAATGTTCGGCTCCGCCCGAACTTAGACTTTCTTACTTGTTTATTTATCCAAGCAAAATATGAATCTTTCGCAAACATCTATCTATAGCGGAATACTTGCCTTTATTTTAATATATTAAATATTTTTTTCTGAAAACCTGTTTAAAAGATATAACCCATTTCATGCGTACCGATTTTGAGTGAACTATGCTTTATATATATACATACATGCATACATATCGCACGTTTAATATTATAACGAAGTATTTCAAAATTTCAATTTTGTGGGAAACGCAATCAAAGTTTTATCAGTTCATACAGTTGGTATACAAAATAACAGATGGAAAGACACATATCTTCCCCATATTTGGGAAGTTTGGTTATCTGTTAGACTGAACATATTCTACTTATCGTCGTTTAAAGTACAAAACCGCGTATCGTCATTCTGCAAAAATGCGTAACTGGCATTTGCTTCCAAAAATTGGATTTGCTCACACAAGCTCTTGGCTGAATCTTTATCCATTCGTCCTGAAATATACTAGCCAGAAATGCGATTGTTTTATAAAAAAGAGAACCATTTTGAAATATGAGTGTTTGTACTACATATCTAGAAAATAATTTATACAACCTCACATACGCGGTTTTGCATTATCTTGATATGCGGTGTTGCATTTTGTTCATACGCATGCTTGTGTGATGAAATCTCCAAAAACGCAAATTTTGAGCTAAATCTCTATATTATTAAACGTGCGATATGTACATACAAACTTAAGTATGTACACATATAGGTACATAGCCGTATGCATTCTCGGAGTTTGCATAATAGAAAGTCAAATTCATTTGTACGGCATTTCCTTTTACTCTTAATATGCCTAGATCTATGCAACCATTTGCAATAGCAAGTCAACACGGGGTGCTTCTAATGAAATTCAACATTTTCTGCTGCAATACACATGCTAAGCCCTACCGAAACCAAAGATGTATACATAACGCTCGTATCTTTCTTCGAACCAAAAACTGCATATTACTGCGAAAAACCCCGTTTCGCTGTATCTCAATTTAAAAATAAAACCATTTTTATAGTACAGTATTTTTGAAACAGTTTTCCAATAAAATAAAGGAATTTCGGGTAGTTTGTGTACCGCTGTAAACCCCTAGACAAAATGGTGTGTCTATAAGAAGCCATGTATGTATATCCAAATTTCTCACTTTCTACAAAAATTAAAGGTGCACAACAACAATATTCTAGTTTTAAAAGATACTATTCTCGATAAGTTCTTTGGCCGATTCTTAAATGAAGTATTCTTATTTAGTTATTTGATTATGGCATCGGCCAATTCTTTGCCGATTAAATCCTGAATATAATTTCATTTTAAGAACAAATGCTTTTAAAAAATTTTATAATAACAAAAGTAAAAAAAAGTATTATATGGGCTGTATGCAGCTCTCAAGAAAACGGTCAAGAAAATTTTGCCATTATTTCGTGTGTGTGTCTAAGGAATTTTGACATTTTTGATACTTCACAGCCTGTTGCCTCACTCTTTCCTCCAGAAATAATGGACGGGCATATATTTCTGTTGCAAACCTGGGCTGCCTTGTGCTCTTTTTTCACAAAAAACTTTAGAAAACCATAGTAGAAAGCGTAGTAAATTTCTTAAGAACTGCGTACTGCCTTAAGGAAATTTGACTCAAGAAAATTTCTTAGCCATTTCTTGTACGTGATTTTATATGGAGTTTTTGCTTTTCTTGAGAGCTGCATACAGGCCTATACTGCGAAAAAGGGTACAGATCCGAGCGTTATGTATACGCATCAAAAACTGTAAATAAAACAAAAAGAAACTCAATCTTTTGCGAAATACGTTTGGTTTACAAAAAACTTATACATATGCACTTACATACATACATATGCACGCTAAAGTACTTATTCACGTTTTTCTTCACCCTATACATATGTATGTATGTAGCGTTGATTCTATTATGCTACTGGAGGAAGGCTATGATGTGGTCTCGGTGGATGCCTCAGACAAAATGCTGAAATACGCTTTGAAGGAACGTTGGAACAGGCGAAAAGAACCAGCATTCGATCGGTGGAGTAAGTAGTACATTTTAAGATCTTCAAAATACTACTACTGATTACTTTAACAGTTATAGAAGAAGCTAACTGGTTGACGTTGTACGAGGATATACAACCAATTGTTGGAGATGGGTTTGACGCTGTTATTTGCTTAGGAAATTCATTCGCCCATCTAATGGATAATAGCGGTGATCAACGCGAACATAAGCAGGCCATTCAAAATTTTCAAAAATGTCTTAAGCCAGGTGGAATTCTACTTATAGATCACCGAAATTATGACAATATTCTGGAGACGGGAGAGACTCCATCAAAAAGCATATACTATAATGTGAGTATTTCTTTTTTTATATCGCATTGAGAAATGCTGTTATTTGTAAATATTATCAATCACACAATCTTTGATAAAACTTAGGATTCTTAAAAGTTTTGTTATTTATAGTGCTTATTAAAACATTGAGAAATTAGCCCTTTGAGATTTTGACCTTGATTTACTAGTGGAGCCACGAATCGAAATCGCGTCCAATAAATAGTTATTCTCCATTTGTCGGTCGGTAATTTGACTCAGCGCTATACCGAAAGTAACGTAAGCTGGCGAACCGTCCTCCTTTGAGGAAGATTGTCCTCCTCAAACGTGATTTGCCCTCCTCAAAAATTTTGTCCTTCTCTGTCCTCCTTTTGAGCAAAAATGTCCTCCTTGTCCTCCTTTTCAAGTTTTGAAGCAGCGATGAAATTTTCTAAAAATTTCGTTCAGAATATTATTATTTCTAAATTGTACACAATCATTGTATTTAAAAGGCGTATACACTGTTCAATTTTCAATTTAATGATGTAAACTTTTGATTCGACTAAGAAGACTTAAAATAAGTATGGTCGCTGCATTGAAGCGCAAATTTGCTTAAAATTTTTTAGAAAATGTGTTATTTCACATCCAAGTACATAACCAACAAGTAATATTTAAGCAAAAAAACAAGACTGACTTCAATTCTCATTTAAAAGTTTAAGATTATCGTAAATCTCTTCATGATCCAACGATCGGGTTTAAACCAAATTATAATGGGACTACCTCTGAGGTAACATATTTCCTTTAAAAAGAGAATTATAGAAATCGGTTAACGTGGTCCAAAGTTATGCGATAACACACATAAAAAAAAATAAGTAAATAAATAAATATTCCGACGAATTGATAACCTTCATCCTTTTTGTGAAGTCGGTTAAAAATAATAACACACGCTTTTGCGGTTTTCCCCCTTAAAAAACTAATCAGCGATTTGGGTACGTATAGCTACCACGCTGCCAAAAAATAATAAAAAATTTCATCACGAAATTTTTTCGAGAAGATAACTTTCATAATTTTTCTTAGTATTACCGTGCATTGCTAGCGTTAACTTCGTAAACTCTCTATGAGTATTATTACAAAAACTATTGTAAGTAAAAATTGTATTATTTTTATTTATTTTTAAAAGAAATATAATTATAAATAATTATATTACATTGCAGAGGCGCTAGCGACAAAGGCTATCGGCCTGAACTTAAACTAAAGGATTTTTTATACTAGTATTATATAAAATATCCCTAGCTACAATTCTAAAAACGTATGTATGTATGTTTATTAGATTTGATATAAAAGATTGTTTTGGTATATAAAGTTGTAAACTGCTTTTACATTTTCGATAGAAAAACTTTTTAATAAATTTGTTGGCGTATTATTTTGAAAAATATTATTCCTAGCAATAGAAAATTTTGGACATTGGTCTAAAATGTGATTAATGGACAATGTACAGTTGCATCTGGTGCAAGTTGGTGGTATCTTTCCAGTTAATAGATGTTCGTGAGTGATTTTCGTGTGTCCTAGCCGGCATCTTGTAAATATCTTTAGTTGTTGTATTGTAGCTCCCTGTGGGATAGTGGGCCTACTCCGATTTGGGTTGACGTGAGTGTAAGCATGTCGATACGTTGCCCATTTGTTCTCCGTTTTTACTTTCATAAGCGATTTGACTTTCCGGACGATGTCAGATTTGATGCCGATGTCAAAGTATATGCTCGGGGATTTGCTAATGTTTTTTGCTGCTTCATCTGCAAGTTCGTTGCCACTTATTCCGCAATGTCCTGGAACCCACATTATTTTGATTCTTGATTTGCATTTAATAAGCATGGACCGTGTTTTTTCTATCAATGGTTCATTATTTCTTGTGTTTTGTAGGGCATTTATAGAGGCCTTGCTATCCGTGCAAATTATGTGTTTACCTTTAACTGTGGTTGCGTAGTCGATAGCTACGCTAATCGCCAGCGCTTCGAGGGCTAAGATAGAGCTGTGGGCGAACAGAAGTCCGGATTTGATGAGTGCCCCTTTTTCTGAAACTACTGCAAAGGACGTATTGTATTCATCCTGGGAGCCATCTGTGTATAAAAATCTCCAACCTTTGGTACTCAACTCATGTTTTATCTCAAGAAAAGTATTTCTGTATAGTAAAGGAGGAGTGTTTTGCTTTGGATAAGTCAAAAGCTGGTTAATAAAAGTAGCTGGTAGTAGGTTCCAGGGTGGAAATTGATTTGTGGCTTTTCATGCACATTGGTAAAAGTTCTAACATGTAACTCTCGACGTGCTGGAAAAGAACCAAAGATTTATTTTAATTTAATATACCTAGATATTTAAAAAAATAACTTAATTATTGGAAAGGGTAAAAATTAGATTTCGCAGTCTTGTATAATCCAATCGAAAACAGCTCAATTTTGCTATCATACTAAAAATCAACCTCCACTAAATTTTCTGCAAATGAAAATCTGGTTGTCAAGTTAACAGGCAGGCAGTGTTTATCAAGATAACAGCTGTCTCCATTGACAATACATATATTTACGGTGACCATATTTATGAAAGCCAAATACAGGATAAAAGTAATTTTGCAAATTTTTTTCAACACTTTTTTCCCTGAAATAGTATCGTTATAGTAACATCACAAATTTGGAGTATAATTTTCTCGAGATGTTTACCCCGTAAAATTTGTTAAAAAAATTCGTTAAATTTTAGTATAATAAAGTTCAACTTTAAGTCGATAAGGCTTACCACTAATTTTTGGAATTTTTATACCCGAGCGCACTTGTGCACAAGGGTATTATAACTTTGTTCACATAACGGTTGTTTGTAACAGGCAAAACGAATCGAGATAGATATAGACAAATGTATACATAAATGATCAGAATGAAAAGAGAAATCGATTAAGCGGTGACTGTCTGTCCGTCCGTCCGT
>NW_016157202.1:236258-236805 GCF_001687245.7 Rhagoletis zephyria
AGCCACTCCCACTTATGGTTACATGTGTATATCTTGGCAACGTCTCCACCGATTTCTTCCAGACTTGGCACAGTTGTTGGTCCTGGTACAGCATACCAACTGGCCGAAAATTTCTAAAATCGGACAATAACCACGCCCACATCCCATATAACGGTAATTTCGAGAAATACAAAATCTTCGATAAATCAGTAAATATTGAAGCTAATTTATTCAAAATTGATGATTGCAACAATTCTTTACCAAGAAATACGTTTATGACAAAATTTTGGAAAATGGGCGTAGCACCGCCCACTTGTGATCACATATATGTATCTCGCTAACCGTTCTAGCAATTTGTACCAAGCTCGGTATGGTTATTGTGCTTGCCACATAAAAGCAAACCGTTGAAAATTGTTGAAATCGGACTAAAATTGAGGCCGCTTTTCATATAACGGTAAATTTCAAAAATGCTTGAAACTGCAATTTTTCGAAATTTAAGGACGCTAATTTACTAAAAATTGATACACCCCCGCTTACCATCTAGCGGTAGGTTTCGGAAAGGTGAAAA
>NW_016157202.1:236933-249424 GCF_001687245.7 Rhagoletis zephyria
TGCGCCGGGTATTTAATGTTCGGCTCCGCCCGAACTTAGACTTTCTTACTTGTTTTTTATTGACAGTGTTACGCATTTTTATACCCGAGCGCACTTGTGCACAAGGGTATTATAACTTTGTTCACATAACGGTTGTTTGTAACAGGCAAAACGAATCGAGATAGATATAGACAAATGTATACATAAATGATCAGAATGAAAAGAGAAATCGATTAAGCGGTGACTGTCTGTCCGTCCGTCGGTCCGTCTGTCCGTCCGACCGTCTGTTCGTCCGTCCGACTGTGCACACGATAACTCGAGTAAAAATTTAGGTATCTTAACGAAACTTGGTACGTTCACTTCTTTCGGGCGTAGGACGGATGGTATTGAAAATGGGAAAAATCGGACAATAACCACGCCTACCTCCCATATAACGGTAATTTTCATAAATACGTAAACTGCGATATTTTAGTCACTTCTGCAAATTATTTACTCAAAATTTATATTTACAATAGCTTTTAGACGAAAAATGAGAATATTATAAATTTTTGGAAAATGGTCGTAGCTACGCCAACTTGTGGTTACATGTTTATGGCTTGGTAACCGCTTCACCATTTTCTTCCAAACTTGGCACAGTTGTTAACCTTGCTACAGCATACCAAATGGCCAAACAAATTTAAAACCGGACAATAACCACGCCCACATCCCATATAACGGTAATTTCGAGAAATACAAAATCTTCGATAAATCAGTCGATATTAAAGCTAATTGATTCGAAATTGATGCTTGCAACAATTCTTTACCAAGGAATACGTTTATGATAAACTTTTGGAAAATGGGCGTGGCGCCGCCCACTTATGATCACATATATGTATCTCGGTAACCGCTCTACCAATTTGTACCAAACTCGGTATGTTTATTGTGCTTGCCACATAAAAGCAACACGTTGAAAATTATCAAAATCGGACGAAAATTGAGGCCGCTTTTCATATAACGGTAAATTTCAGAAATGCTTGAAACTTCATTATTTCGAAATTTAAGGACGTTGATTTACTCAAAATTGATACACCCCGTCTTACCATGTAGCGGTAGCTTTCGGAAAGGTGAAAATCATATATATTGAATACTTGCGCCGGGTATTTAATGTTCGGCTCCGCCCGAATTTAGACCTTCTTACTTGTTTTCATACAAAGTATGTATGTATATTCGACGTTGTTTTTGAAATAGAAGCAAATGAGCAGCACTTTCCACTCGCACTTTATTATAATCACTTTTAATAAGTCACAAAACTGCAAACCAAATTGTTTTCTTAAGATTCTGATTAAAAAGTTTGAAATTTTGGTTAAACATTGCAAAATTAATTTTTATATTGTATTTGGTATTATAAGGTTTTTGTTAGGAAAAGAGCTTTACTTTAATAAAATAAATAATAAACATTATATAAACTGAGGAAAATAGCCAAAACTTACTAAAATGTCGGTTCCTAATTTCTATTTTGGCCACTGTATGTATTCCTCGATTCGAATCACGGGCATTCATATCAGAAAATAATAACGGTTTGTAAAGAAAATTACGATTATATACCAACATCACTTGAAACTCGTTTATAGGCATGCCATTTTAATGAGCTGTAAAGGCGGCGCCGAATACGGGACAAATACAGGACATATAAAAAAAATACAGAACATTTGGCGTCCCGTATAAAATAAATAAATGACCAGGACAGTTGGTCAAAAAAGAGGACTGTCCCGTATAATACAGGACGGATGGTCACCGTACATATATTGTCTAATAACATGATTAAAATAGAGCGTTTGCCTGTGGAGATGCCTCGTAATTATCATCATCAAATCATATGTCTAAATCGCATAAATCCAAATTTCAAACTTTATACAAAAAATAGCGAACTGTCATGACAGTATAAATTTATTAAAAAAAAAANGATTAAAATAGAGCGTTTGCCTGTGGAGATGCCTCGTAATTATCATCATCAAATCATATGTCTAAATCGCATAAATCCAAATTTCAAACTTTATGTTACAAAAAATAGCGAACTGTCATGACAGTATAAATTTATTAAAAAAAAAAAATTACAAGTTCAGTATAGCCCACGACAAAAGGGTAGAACCTCAACATTTTGACCAGTTTTGACTATTTTTCTTCTATTTGTTTAATGTTCGTTATTTTTCTATAAAACTATAGCTCATTCTTGGAAATCTTGATTGTCACATGATTGCCAATCGAGCTATCATACGACTTCCGCAACCGGGTTGTATTTGATTGGGCACAGTAAGCACAATATCGGTCTCTATTGCCGCATGAGTCAATTTATTGTGAAATCACACGATTGAGGCACAGTGTTGCCAGAACTTTTCAGGGCGACCGGCTAGATTGGACAAAAAAAACGGCTAAAAACGGCTAAAATGTTTCAACCAGAATACAATTTTTTAAATACATAAACTACAATTAGAAAGACTAGTAAATCCATTGATTATTTTTTTTTGGTTAAAAAAGATTATACGTAGCTAAGCTTTACATCAGAAGTCATGTTTGTACTACTTAAATATAAAAACAGAGATAAATTACAAACTTATGGCGTTTTCTTTTCTATTAAACAATTTTGCCTTCTTATACATATTGGATCATTTTCAATAGGTTGCTTTTTGTCCCGCTAAGTGGCTATATTAGCTGAAAGTATGGCACTTTTGCTTAGTCGGAGGGCAATATTTTGAGAAATGAACNGAAGTTAGTGAAGTTGGATGAAAATCACGGACGTGAACCGCTTTTGAACCGAACTGGTTTTGAACCAGAAAACCGCTTTTTTCTATTAATTAACTGAACCATTAACCGAACCGAAATTTTTCACAAATGTTTGATCCGAACCGAAAACCCAACCATTTTCTTTAAAGGTTTAAAGGTTTGTTTCAATCAATTTTCAATAGATATATGTACCCACTTTTTTTTTTCTTTTTGTTAAACATGTTAATACCTACCATGTTTTTTTTACCATGTGACAATATCAAATGTAAAGGCATCCCATCTCACTTGACCCTTAACCTTGCGCGTTGTTGCACTTGATACTGGACACTTAAATTTGCGCGTAATTTTTTTGTTTTTCGAACCGTTGAACCGAACCGAAACCCCGGTTCAAAGACCAAAAAAACCGCTTTGACGAACCAATCCAAAAGTGCAACAACGGTTCGAACCACTGAACCGAACCGACCAAATTTTTGATCCGGTTCACGTCCCTGTTGAAAATATTAAAAGTGTTGAGCGTTTCCAAACTGTCAGAATTCGGTACACCTGAGCAAACGTTCGAATATAAAGTTTTTTGCTTTTCAGAGGTAGGGTACGTAGTTTGATAACAAATTGCTGACGTAAAATATCTTTAAACTTCTGAAAGATGTACCATTATCCGTGGAACACGAAACTATGTATTTTTCACAAGAATTATTCACATAAGATGAAAACTACTGCAGTTTCATTTTATAAAATTTTAAAAGTATGTTTGCACCATGTATTGTCTTCCCAGAGAGTTTTGCTCCACATCGAAATTCGTGCCCTTTTATTTTCTAAGTATAGCGAATAAAACTTCACACTTAAATTTAAGACATTCATAACAAAAATTGTATGAAGAAAATCCCCGCTACGTTCTCCCAAATATAAACTGGGACGCAAAATTGAAGCAAGTTTTGCCTATTTTTCTCTATCGGCTGCCGGCTAAATCGAATTTTTTCCGGCTGTTTGCTGTCGTAACCGGCTAAATCTAGCCGGAAAACGGCTAAAATGGCAACGCTGTTGGGGCATAAAATGAGGCAATAATTGGTGTATTGAGGCAATCGTGGGATCTCAGCTTAAGTTTGGCCAATGCTGCACTCATAATGGCTTCCGACGTCTCTACCAAAGTACTGAGTTTACCAACGCTTCGATTATGAGTTTCGAGGAGGACCAACTGAGTCCACAAAATGACTCCGGTCCCACATGTATAGACGATGAGCCTTCTCTAGCCAGTTTTCGCTGAACTTGTTACTTTCAATCCCGAAGTGCCCTGGTCCCCAGCGTAATATTACCGTGTTCCTTGCTGACAAGACTTGGAGAGTACCAAAGCACTCCTTGACGAGCCTAGAGGTGATCGTCCTATTGGATAGGGCCCTCATGGCCGTCTAGCTCTCTGAAGGGATTACTAGAGAGGCACCCTTCAATTTCTTTCGAAGGTTTAATCCTTCACAAATTGAGACTGCTAGCACCAGCTCCCTTATAATTGCTTATTTGCTGACGAAAATAAGAGCCGCAGAACTGAATCGCACTGGCACAGTACTTTAGAAGGGCTTACAAATGCTAGCGTATGCCGACGACATCGACATTATCGGTAAAAAAAAGGGATACGTCTGTTCTGCCTTCTACGGATTAAAGAGAGAAGCAAAGCGAATAGGTCTGGTGGTGAAAGAGGGCAAAACGTAAAGTTAAAAGTATCTCCTGTCATCACACAAACAGTCAGAGCAAAGGTGTCTTGGCACCCACGTCACTGTTGACAGTGATAAGTTTGAAAAGTAGACGACTTCGTTTTCTTGGGAACCAGAATTTACACCAATAATAATGTCGGCCTTGAAATCCAACGGAGAATCAATCTTGCCAACAAGCCCTTCCTGGACTGAGTAGGCAATTGAGAAGGAAAGTCCTCTCTCGTCGTACAAAAATTACTTTTATAAGTTACTCATTTTGTCCGTGCTGACGTATGGCGCAGAAGCATGGAAAATCAAAACATCTAATGAAGCGGCTCCTGGAGTTTTCGATGGCGAATACCGCAGACAATTTAATTATAAGCTCTATGAACTTTATAACGATATAGCTAAACCCAGCGTCTACGCTGGCTAGGTCATATCTTTCGAAAGGGCAGAAACGCTCCAACTCTGAAGAAGTTGGCCTCCCCTTCGTTGGAAACACCAGGTGGAGAAGTACTTGGCTGCACTTGGTATTTCCAATAGGCGTCAGTTGGAACAGAAGGGAAATCACTGGCGTGCTGTTTTGGACTTGGCCAAAATCGAGTATACGGTTACAGCGTCAATAGAGAAGAATAAAGACTGTGGACGATATACCCACTGCAATACAAAGTTTGGTGTCAGTCCATATCCACTCGCACCTTTTCTGCCTCTATCTTGAATCCATCTGTGTTCAAATCTGGGATCCAATAGAGTTGAACCCTTTGACCAGACCTCTATTTCTGGAATTTTCTTCCAATTTCATTTAGAATACACTCAGAAAAAGGTTTAGTTATAATTACCAAGATTTGGTTATAGTGACCAAGTGACAGAGTTGGATATGATGAAATAAATATCTAGTTCACGAAAGTCTGCAATTTACTTGAGACTTCTAGTTGGGACAAATGTATATCTGTTAATAATTACAAAACGACTACCTTGTTTGGACAATATTGTTAGTTGAATAAAATCTTTTTGAGCAAATATAAACAATGCTTTGGTTGATACAAGTTTTCAATTAATTTTGTGAACTTGCTGTAGACTTGAATCAGCTAACCGTTTATTAATGGGAAAAAAGTTTCAGTTTGACACAAATAAAAATTTACTCGATGGTTGTTGTGTTTACTTTCTTCTTTTATTTGCATATACATATAAAGCATAAAAACTACACACATATTTACCTAAATAGCTACTAGTGTAAATAATGTATATGTTTATGGTGGTAAGAGTTTCCTAAAAAGAAACGATGAAACAGGAACAGTCGTGCGAAAACCCAGGTCCATATCTGCTGGAAGTGCTGGTTTAAGTATACTGCTTTGCTTTTTCCTTGGCTAAATAGATACTTTCAAACTATAATTCACATGAATTATATATTCACTGAGAAACCCCGGTTGGTTTCAAGCTTTATACTTTTGTATAACTATGCGCACACCGAAACAACTCGCGGCGATGGCAAAACTGAAACTGAGACAAACAAGTATGGGCATGTCATAGCACACACTTTTCTTTCTCTACCTAGCGCAGTGATCGACATGCCATAGCTTACTGAACGCTCTGTGACCACACGCATGTTTCACCCATTGAGGGCCGGTTGGTCAATGTCTGGTTATCACTACCACTACACTATCGACGATTTCGACATCATGCATGTAACATGTGTTTAACCGGAGCTTCTACCTCCGATTTGCGCTAATCAGACATTGAACAACCGGCCCTTAAACTGGCTACACACGACGAACATCTGCGCGCACATATGCGCCAACATGCTCGCTGTCGTTTGCTACAGACGGCGAGCGGCTCCAGTGATTTTGTACTCAAAACGTAAACATGGAGAGGAAAGACGCGAATGATGCAATGCAATGCTTTTAACTTAACTTTTTATGTATGTGTTACTTAAATTTATTTATACTTTACTTGTATGTACGAACATACATATACTTATAGTAATTTAGCCTCATTTATCAAAAATGCAATTAAATAACATGGCTTGGATGCATTTATCCGCCGATGTGCACACTTCAAGCATCAACACAAAATAATGTTGTTTTTGTTTCCAATGCGATGCTCGCAAACCACGCTACAAACGACGAACATGACCCGCAAGCCACGCATGTGCGCGGATATGTTCGTCGTGTGTATCCACTGTTACGAACAGCGGTAGCGGAGCAATGATTTCCACGCACACAGTCTCATTCATTGAATTGTTCTTATGCAATGGTCGGCATACTACCCTGTAGGGAAAACACGAACTAGTGAACCAGATTTCTAGTTCAGTACTAGTTATTTATTGCCAAAAACGAACCAGTCCGATAGTACCTAGTTCCGCGCCAGTCCAAAAGCAGTGAAATGTGGTACTTTCACTAAACTATTCAATTTTAAATTTTAAAAGCAGGGAAGGTAGTCATTATGAGTAAAATAATTTAAATCAGCATTTAATCATTATTTTATGAATTATTAATGAGTTTTATTTTTTCTCTCAAACGGAAATAATTATTATTTGATTTTTATTTTTGGGATTACAAATAATGATTATTTTATGATTTTTATTTTTTCGCGCAGAGATTATCATTAATTTTCAGTTTTATTTTTCCACTTAAAAATAATGATAATTTATAAAATTGAAAAGGCCATAAAGACGCAACCTACTGAAATTTCTACATGAAAAGTTTGGGTCTAATTCCTTTTATAAGGGTCGGCTACCTCTCAAAAGGATACGTCGGTTATCACGCTGGTATAGTTTTTGAGTTGCTTAATAATCATTATACTTAGTGATTCCATAAACAAAGGCCAAGATCCTGAAGGACAATTGAGAAAGGCAATGCAGTTGCAGAAAAAGAGGCATTTAAAAAAAAAGTCTCAAAATAATTACCACTTTCTCACTAAATTTATTTAAAAATGCAAGCCACCAGAGCTACCTTTTTTTAAGAAAAGACAAATTAATTTTTTTTATGCAATCCACCACAGCTACCTTAATACAGTCAGTCAATAAAGTTTAGGTACAACGAATTTTTTACAATACGGGCAACTATTTTTTTAATATTTTAGTTTTCGGTAATTTTTTATAAAAATATGGTCAATTCTACAACAAAATTCCCAAAAATCAGAGTTCCAAACCTTGTGCAAAATTTAAGAAAACTCTGCAAAATTTCATTAAAATAATTCACTTTCTATTTACGCTCTCTAGAACAACAAACAAAAAATTGCTAAATATCAATGGTAAGTCCTAGCTACCTCAAACTTGCACTTTGTTATACTAAAATTGAATGGGCTAATAACTGAGTACTTAACTTTTTTCTAAAGAGTGTAAATTGCAATACTTGGATGGAAATTCGCAGTTTTCTTTAATTTTGCATAAGGTTTGGAACTCTGATTTTTGGGGTTTTAGGTATAGAATTTACCATATTTTTATAAAAAATTAGGGGAAAATAAAATATTTAAAAAATAGTTGCCGGTATTGTAAAAACTTCACTCTACCTAAACTTTATTGACTGACTGTATATCTTATTTAAGGTAAGTACGACAAAAACTTTCGAAGTACTTCATATAACTACATATAAGCTTAAAAAGAACTGAATTTACTTAAAAATCAATATGCTTAAATTTAGACAAGTAAGACAAAGTGAACTAATATTTTTACTTTTAAGCAGAACGCACTTTTGTTTTTTAATTACTACTTAAATTTAATGCTACTACTACTACTAATGTGGTTTATAAATTTTTAATAAATGCGTTTAAACATTTGCGATTGTATTGTCCTTCCTTCAACCGATCGTATTTAATATAGGAGGGAAATGTTTCGACAAGCCTGATTAGAAATGTAGATCTAAGGTGACGAATTTATAACAGGTTGGGAAGTATAAAAAATGGATGCAGATCGAACTAGATCTCATCTGTCGAATTAGGAACTGGTTTGGAACTAAAGAAAAGGGGAAGCAGAACGAACTAGATTTCATCTGTCGAATTTGGAACTGGTTCGGAACTATAGAGAAAGGGATGCAAAACGAACTAGATCTTATCTGTCGAATTTAGAACTGGTTCGGAACTAGAGCCAAAGGGATGCAACGGGGGACAATTGACACTTCCTAGGACATCGCAATGTTAAATTCGCCAGTCGCTAGCATGCAAAAGAGAATTAACGCTTACTAGTCATGGTTCCAAACGCACTAGAACCAAACCAGTTCCGCACTAGTTCGTTTCCCCACAGGGTAGCGCATTTAAACGATTCAATAAGTTGGACTGTGTGATAGTCCGAACACAATGAAAACGACGAGCTACAAACCACAGCTGTCAAATTATTTTAACACGTACTCTTATGTAGATAATTATTTTGGCGACGACCGGGCTACGCGACGGCTGTGGTTGTGGCCAGATTAGATCTATTTCTATTTTTCTGGCGACAGATAAGGTTCTTCCTCTTCTTTTATGTCAAACTCATACAAATTCATGATGTCGCTGCCGCGTTCAAAGAAATCATGTCGCCATCGACAAAGCGCTTAGATAATAAAGATGACAAATTGGAAGCTGTGGTCGGTAGCTCGTCGTTTTCAATGTGTTCAGAACTTCAGTTGCTCAGCTGGCGCTCTTCGTATGTGAAACACACATATGCTGAGAGACCGCTCAGCATTATTTAGGGGTGGCTCACAAGCAGTATTGTCACGAGTCTTTTTTGTTGGTAGCCAAATTCCTTTAAAAAAAGGGCTAAAAAAGAGCTAAAAAAAGTCGTTGTGGCTAAAAATGGTAGCTAAAATTTTTTACTTACATATACATATATAAATATACACGCAACCATTTTCAATAAGTAATGGTATAGAAAAACAATGAGCTAATATTTTATCCAACCAAAAACCTTTTTGTATAAAAAAGGAAATATACGACACCAGCTTGCTGGCTCCATCAAGTGATTGTAGCATCAGGCTCGAAGCATATAACTCACCAGCATGCTGGTACAATATTAATTTTCTTTTAATTTCACTACTCATGACACCTGCATGCTGGTACAATCATAAAATATTCAAATAGTTTTTGAAGTCACACCAAAAGAACATACACGGTCAATCGACTTGATGGGTCATTTAACAAATTAAGCATATTAAGGGCCGTAAACTTATCTATTTTAAACTATAGTTAAATCGTTAATTCGAATAGACCTGCTGGTCGCAGTGCATGCCTCTATTAATTATCTAAGGGCCGTTTGCACCATGTCTAGTTAATTCTAACTCCCAGTTAAACATCTTTATCGACGTTATCGACACCCATCATATAACATGTGATCGATAAAGCAGTTAACGTGCTTAACTGAAGGATGTACCTCCAGTTAGCGTTAACTAGACATGGTGCAAACGGCCCTAAATCGTTAATAGATAAGTTAACAGCCCTAACACTTTTACAGAATGTATGTATAAAATGTATAAAAGCGTAAGGAACATACAATACATATAAGTTAGACTGCATCACTCCCCATACAAAAAAAATCGGTGCTAGTTTTCCATTGGAATTATAAAATCTATTGTATTTTAAGACATCCACCAAAATATTCCGGAAAAATATTAAGATTTAAGTGAGCTGGACCGGTTTGCAAATACCTCTAAAAATGGAATTTTATATGAATAAAAATAGTTTCTTTAAATTTTTTTTGAAAAACTCCCCGGAAATGTCAAACCGGCTTAATCTTAAAAAATTTGCATAAAAATATTTAAAAAAAAAATTTACGAAATCGTAATAATGAGATTTTTGATGCTGTTTTTTAACTTTTTTCAACGATTGGTATAAGAAAAACTTTAATAACACAATCTAAATTCTTCCGATTTAGACTTAAGAGATGTCATTGGAAAGGTTTTTTCTCGTCGTTTTTATTTCTTTGCTAATTAACTCATTCAAAGGATGAAAGAGAAAGTTAGGATGAACGAACGTTATTCAAAGTTGAATTAAGATGTGTTGGTATTTGAAAAATAAAAAATTGGGATACGAATGACTTTTTTTGGACAGAAATAAAACAGTGTGAAAATACCTTTCCACTGAGATCCCATAAGTCTAAATCAGAATAGTTTTGGCGCAGTTATTCAAGTTTTTCGTAAATCAATCTTTGAAAAAAGTAAAAAACAGCATTAAAAATCTCATTCTTACAATTCCGTTGAAAAGATTTTTAAATATTTTTATGCAGATTTTTTAAGCTTAATCTGTTTTGTCATCTGAGGGGACTTTTTTCAAAAAGTTCTTTAAGAAACTATTTTTATTTATAAAGAACTCCATTTTTGGAGCTGTTTTCAAATCGGTCCAGCTCACTAAAATCTTAATATTTTTCCGAAATATTTTGGTGGACGTCTTAAAATATAATAGATTTTGTAATACCGGCGGAAAAACCGCAACGTTTTTTGGTGATGCAGTATAATATATGTAAATTAGACTGCATCACTCTCCATACAAAAAAAAAACGGTACTTTTTTCCATTGGGATTATAAAACCTATTATAATTTAAGACGTCCTCCAAAATATTTCGGAAAAATATTAAGATTTAATTGAGCTGGACCGATTTGAAAATACCTCCAAAAATATAGTCTTTTATGAATAAAAATAGTTTCTCAAAGATTTTTTTTTGAAAACATCCCCTCAAATGACAAAACGGTTTAAGCTCTAATTATTTGCATAAAAAATTTAAAAAAATATTAAAAAAAAAAAATTGAACGGAATCGTAATGATGAGATTTTTGATGCTGTTTTTTATCTTTTTTCAAAGATTGGTAGAGGAAACTTGAATAATTGAACCTAAACTCTTACAATTTAGACTTGAGAGGTGTCATTGGAAAGGTATTTTCTCACCCTTTTTATTTATTTGTTAATAAACTCATTCGAAGGATGGAAGAGAAAGGTCATTCAAAGTTGAATTACGATGTGTTGTTATTATATATAAAAAACAAAATGGGACACGAATGACGTTTTTTTGGCCAGAAATAAAAACAGTGTGAAAATAACTTTCTACTGAGATCCCATATGTATAAATCAGAACATTTTTGAAACAGTTATTCAAGTTTTTCGTAAACCAATCTTTCAAAGAAATAAAAAAACGGCAACAAAAATCCCATTCTTACGATTCTGTTGAAAAGATTTTCCAATATTTTTATGCAGATTTTTTAAGCTTAATCTAATTTGTCATCTGAGGGGACTTCTTTCAAAAAGTTCTTTAAGAAACTATTTTTATTCATAAAAAACTTCATTTTTGGAGGTATTTTCAAATCGGTCCAGCTCGCTTAAATTGTAATATGTTTTCAAAATATTTTGGTGGACGTCTTAAAATATAATAAATTTAGTAATCCCGGCGGAAAAACCGCAACTTCTTTTGGTGATGCAGTCTAATGTACATATATATATCAGTCTTTCATAGTTTAAAAATTCATCTTCAAAAAATTTCAATTTGTCAATTTCAAGAAATCATTCATCAAATTAAAAAACTAAGTGCGTGTAGTCCCTACGCGCGGAAGAAGTGAAACTTAATAGAGGAATTTCAGAAAGAAAGAAATGTGCGATATACATACACGTACATATTTTCTAATACACTAAATACATATTTATTTTAATTTTTTTTAACGAGCTTTAATTTTTTATATTTTATAGCCAGTTGCTAAGTTTAATTATTATTTTCGGCTGAGAAAGCATGCATATCTACAATATTACCTGGTAACTAAAGTAAGATATGAAAAGTTTTATTTCAATATTATTAATATTTCTAGAAAAACTGCATCAATGGTAGTCGCTCCCTTGGTTGTTGGAACATTTCTACCAATAGCCATTTCCAATGAAAATTTTTCTTTGAAAAATTTTGTCAGTTCATCATATTCGGCCAGCAAAAAGTTGACATTGAAATCTCCTGCGAGAATTAAAGGTCGATCATAACAGTCTACTTATTTATATATTCATCTTCATCTTCATCTTCACCTTCATCCCATCTTCATCTTCGTCTTCATTTTCGTCTTCATATTCATCTTCATCTTCTTTTCATCTTCATCTTCCCCTTCATCTTCATCTTCATCTTCATCTTCAT
>NW_016157202.1:249524-257595 GCF_001687245.7 Rhagoletis zephyria
CTTTATCTTTATCTTTATCTTTATCTTTATCTTTATCTTTATCTTTATCTTTATCTTTATCTTTATCTTTATCTTTATCTTTATCTTTATCTTTATCTTTATCAAGACAAGACCTTTCATGTGACACCTCATCTTTGAAAATCGAACGAACGATACAAATTTTATGCCTTGGTGTTAAATATTTAACGCAACCCTCTGCGGCAGAGAAATTTTGAATTCGTTTATCTAACATGTGGCATTTCCTTTCATGGAACTAAAGCTATGTTACACACCCGAAGGACAAGGCCTTTTATGTGACACCTCATTTTTGAAAATCGATCGAACGATATAGATTTTATGCCTTGNTCATGTGACACCTCATCTTTGAAAATCGAACGAACGATACAAATTTTATGCCTTGGTGTTAAATATTTAACGCAACCCTCTGCGGCAGAGAAATTTTGAATTCGTTTATCTAACATGTGGCAACTCCTTTCATGGAACTAAAGCTATGTTACACACCCGAAGGACAAGGCCTTTCATGTGACACCTCATTTTTGAAAATCGAACGAACGATATAGAATTTAAGGCTTGGTGTTAAATATTTAACGCTACCATCTCCGAACTCGATTAAGAAGTTTCACTTCAAAAAAAAAAAAAAAACCAAACTAAGCATATACAACTTTTTCATGCCAAGTATGAATAAATTCTCCAAAGGGCCAGAAAGGGCTAGGGGCAATTTTAAATTTATGTGGCCAAAAAACGTATGTGGTAGCTAAATCTAGCCACCAAAGGGCTAAAACGGCAACACTGACAGTATGGAGCCACGGTTGAACAAGTTCTCATCGATCCTATAATTGAGAGTACACCCAGAAAAAGGTTTAGTTATAATTACCAAGATTTGGTTATAGTGACCAAGTGGCATAGTTGGATATGGCGAAATAAATATCAAGTTCACGAAAGTCTGCAATTTACTTGGACTTACAGTTGGAAAAAATGTATATTTGTTAATAATTACAAAACGACTACCTTAATTAGACAATATTGTTAGTTGAATAAAATCATTGTTGATCAAATATAAACAATGCTTTGGTTGATACAAGTTTTCAATTAATTTTGGGAACTTGCTGTAGACTTGAAACGGCTAACCGTTTATTATTGGAAAAAAGTTTCAGTTTGACACAAATAAAAATTTACTCGATTTTTGTTGTTTACTTTCTTCTTTTATTTGCATATATTAAGCATAAAAAATACACACATAGTTACATAAATAGTTACTAGTGTAAATATTGCATATGTATATGGTGGTAAGAATTTCCTAAAAAGAAACGATGAATCAGGAACAGTCGTGCGAAAACCCCGGTCAATATCTGCTGGAAGTGCTGGTTTAAGTATACTGCTTTGCTTTTTCCTTGGCTAAATAGACACTTTCAAATTATAATCCACATGATTTATATATCCACTGAAAATACCCTATTGGCATCAAACTTTATATTTTTAAATAGCTGTGCGCGCACCGAAACAACTCGCGGCGATAAAAAAACTGAAACCGAGACAAACAAGTCTGGGCATTTCATAGCACACACTTTTCTTTCTCTACCTAGTGCAGTGATCGACATGCCCTAGCTTACTGGCGTGCTTCACCCATATACGAACAGCGGTAGCGGAGCAATGATTTCCACGCACACAGTCTCATTCATTGAATCGTTTTTATGCAATGGTCGGCATCATTATTGCCCCGCCGTCTCAAGAAAATGTATCCTTGACCAAGCCAAAAATGTATCCAAATGTATCCAATTTTCTTTTTTTACATATACCTCATAATTTGTAAGAAAATGAAAAAAATAAAATTTAACACATCCTAAGGACTTGGAATACATGTGCATAAAATCAAACATTTGTAATTTCAATTTATAAAGTACATTTTTTGTGCATAAGTATTTTGCAAAGTAAATATAATAAATAGCAAGTACACTCTAAAAAGAGCATGTAAAACTACTACTGAAAAGTATCTATTTTTCAACAAGAATCTGTATAAATATACGTACAGGATGTTCAGTATTTGATTTTGAACTTGAGATCTTTAAAATATACACATATATAGAATGTTTAAAATTGCAAAAATTTTCGAGCTACAAATACATTTCCTACTAATAATAAACATTACTTTATTTTAAACATTTTATGTGTAATTTTGCTCTTGCGACAAATTCGTTATGTAAAAGTAAACAGGCAATGATTAATTTTATTACACGGCGTGCAAATTCGCACACATTAAAAGAGGAAACTGGTTACCTCTCTCAATGTGCGGAAATAAACAAAATTTTTTTAGAATGTATTTAAAGTCTTTTCAGTAAAATTCATAAAAGTTTCTTTAAATAAATCAAATTTAAACTACATTGAAATCTTCTTTCTTTTGAAATTAACAAATGAAAATATGTGATATGAAAAAGATTACTACAGAAAGAGTATAATTTACTTTATATATATCGTCGTTTAAAGTACAAAACCGCGTACCGTCATTCTGCAAAACCGCGTAACTGACATTTGCTGTCAAAAATTGGATTTGCTCACACAAGCTCTTGGCTCAATCCTTATCCATTCGTCCTGAAATATACTAGCCAGAAATGCGATTGCTTTATAAAAAAGAGAACCATTTTTAAATATAAGTGTTTTTACTCTCTAGAAAATAATTTATGCAACGTCACATACGCGGTTTTGCATTACTTTGATACGCGGTTTTGCATTTTGTTGATACGCGGTTTTGTACTTTAAACAACGATATGTATATTAAGATCTTGCTTAAAGCATCCTTTTAAGCTAATTAAAGCAATCGCGCTTATACCTTTTTTGGGGAGATCTCTCATACGTTCATTGCTTCGTTCACAAAAAAAAATGCTTTAATTTCACGCTCAAGTAGCGACCATCTTTAATGAAAATCGATTTTTGAACCAAAAAAACTTTATAGGAAATATAAAATTTTGGCCTATTTAAAAAAGTATCCACATTTATACTGACCGGAAAAAATAAGTATACCGCAAAAATTCGTCTAAAAATGTATCCAATTGGATCTATTTAGATCCAAACGGCACCATGGTCGGCATACTAGCCCATTCAAACGATTCAATAAGTGGGACTGTGTGCATTGCTCAGCTGGCGATCTTCGTATGTGAAACCAGTGTTGCCAGGTCTTCGGCATTGGAAAACGTCTTGGTCTGAAAAAACGTCATTTCCTACCCAAAAACGTCTTATTCAAATGAATGTCAAAAAAAATTATCATCTTGACAGAGCACATTTAAAATTCATTTTAAACTGGTTTGAGATCGTTACCCTGCAAAAATCGCGACTACTCCATGCATGCGTGTAAAGGGAGTAAGGACCAAAGAGTACTCCAAAATTAACCACAATTCATATAAAAAATATGGTCCAATTAACATTGCGATGTCCTAGGGCAGGACCATATACTCCATCCCTGCATTACATCAGAGTAGCACAAAACTACTCCAACATATTAACAATGGCATTGTTGTTATATTTTTTCGTTTGTACACGCTTTTGTTCTTCACTTCTCAAATGCTTTTTCGAAATTAATAAAAACCAAGACAAAAATTAAAAATTACATGTTGCCTCTGACGGTTTTCGAACCCGAACATGCTGGGAGCTAAGAACTAACAGCGAGCATCTACACGGTCAGCTACAGCCAGACATGCAAATGTGCTTTCAAATGCTCAACTTCATTCACGTTTCGGTAAAATACGAGCAGTGATCGGGTAACAATAAACTGGTGCAGAGACACGAGTTGGTCCGCTACAGCATGACAGAGGAACACTTTTTTAAGTACTCCAATTTACCACAAATAGACTACATGGTCCAACGATTTTTGCAGGGTAATATAAAAATCATCAGCTGATTAAGTCATCACCATTTTGATCGTTTTTGGCTGTTTCTCTTTTGTTTATTTAATGTTTATAATTTTTCCATAAAAGCCAAGCTTATATAACAAACAAAATATAAATCCACTTTTCAAACTTTGTGCAAAAATTACAAAAAATCTGCAAGCTCCAGCTAGATTTTCAACTTTTCATTTAGATTTTTTAGAATTTTTTTGAGTATGCAATTTGAAAGCCCATTAAATTTCAGTCCAATAATGTGGAAGTTTAAAGGGGCAAAATAATCGCGTTGATTTTATTATTTTTTTTTTTGTAAACATTTGGTAAGGGGGTCGGTTGTCGAAAATGCTAACTTAGGGTTTACACCGGACAATACTGTCATGACAATGAAGATATACGTATTAGTTGTCAAAATTGTTCCAATGGAAAAGTATGCATGGATTAGTGAAAAAGTGTGCATGTATTGCTATTGTCATGACCAGGGAACGGATTTTATGGAAATTGCCTTTTTTTCTGCTAAAGAGATAGAGTATATTCGATTAAGAATGTCCATCCACGATTTAGCTTTCCCTGATTCCATATATACACATTTGATGTTGCCTTTTTTTGCCTTTTTTAAGATATTTGCCCTTTTTTGCCTTTTCTACCTTTAAAAAAGTGATTATAGCATTTACAATTTTTTTAAAGATTAAAAATATACACATGCCCATGGGGCTTATAGAAGCGCGCTTGCCAAATTGGTGTTGGAAAAATTCAAAGCCGTTTTCTCAGCTAACGTAGGCTTGGAGACAATAAGGGGTGTGGATAAAATTGCAAAGAGCGAGGAAAACGCCCTTATTCCTGATAATATGAACGTTTCAAACGTTCCATATTTAAATTGAGCTCCACTTGTATCAACTTACGTCGAGCGCACATTTAGTACATTCAAGGCTTTTCTTCGCGAAAATCTAATGAAAATGCTGCCAGAAAACTTCAAAATGCATCTTATTGTTCAATGTTACTACAACTATACAGAATAAAGTTTTATGAGTTAGAAACTCGAAAGGAGTCAGAAAGGAGGAGAAAATAGTCAAAGGTACATAATACAAATTTTTAATATAATGAAACTAGTTCATAGTTGTTGAATATGTAACACTCTGTATTAGAGATCACTTACATTAATGAACCTGTCACTGCTCTTGCACTGAACACACCCACATGCTTTTGTATGTATACACATAAGATACTTACTCATCTCTAATTTACTTCACTTGATTTAAGATCCTCGCAACGTTTGTACTTACCTCTAATCAGTCTTTGAATAAATAAAAGCAATTATTGTTAAAGCATTAAATACCGTTGAATAATTTTACATGGTAGCAGAGCAAGGTTGCTCAAGATAATTGCTTGTAAATAAAGTGTGCTGGAAATAAATTGCACTAAAGTGTGTGGAAAACAAGTTGCGTTAAAGTCTGCGAAAAAAAGGTTGCGCTGAAAATAAGTTGCGTGAAAGTGTGCGCAAATAAGTTGTGCTAAGGGCTGCTGAAAATAATTTGTGCTAAACTGCGCGGAAAATAAGTTGCGCACAAATAACCTACAATCGAAAATAAGTTGCAAAATTAATACAAATAAAAGCGTGGTAAGATGGCTAACATAAAGCGCGAAGATATCGCAATTCCAATTTTTGACGGTGCTGAGTATAGCCACTGGAAAAAGCGGCTACTCGTATTTCTAAAATACAAAGGGTGCAACGCCGTAGTAGAAAGAGAGAAGTTAGAAAGCGAAACCGAAAAAACGTGGAGCGACTGGGATAACAAAGCCATTAACTATATATATGGGGCAATATCCAATCGTCAGTTGGAATACATTTACGAACTCGAAAGCGCAAAAACAATTCTAAACAAATTTGATGAAATGTATCAAACGAAATCAACGGCGCTACAAATTATATGCAGAAGCAATTTGGAGGGCTTGAAGTTGAAAAATTATAATAATGTGACTACCTTTTTTGATGAATTCGAAAAAGCGGCAAACGATTTAAAAGTCGCCGGCGCCGTGTTAACCGAACCGGAAAAATTAAACTATATGTTGAAAGCTCTACCACGAGAGTACAGCCACATCGGTGACATCATAGATCTCGTACCCGAACCTCAAAGAACGGTGGAGTACCTGAAAAGCAAATTAAAATTAAAAACAATTGAAATCAAAACGCAAAATGACGACAACGAAAAATCAAACGTGTTTGCTGCGTATCAGAATAAACGAGAAACACGAAAATGCTACAGTTGTGGGCAAATCGGGCACTTGCAAGCCGAATGCAGAAAATCCAACAACAACAACACAACAAGAGGTACATGGCGCAGCAGTCGTGGAAGATATCGCGGTAGAGGTCGAAATCAATGTCAAAGAGGTAGAAACAACAATGGCAACAATGGGTATGAAGGTGGTAGCTGTTCAAATATTTTCGCCGCAGGTATGAATAGCACCAAAAACAAAATGTATAATGTAAATGAAAAAAATAATACACAAAATATAACTTTCTTGCTTGATAGTGGGTGTTCCAAACACATTGTAAATTCTGATGAATATTTTTATGAGTTTCAAAATTTATCAAAAGCTGTAATTGTAACATTAGGTGATGGAACTCCAATGCAAGCAACGAAAGTGGGCAAAATTTTAGTAAAATTTTCCGTAAATGATAAATTTGAAACAACTACCATAACTGATGTATATTTTGTGAAGGGTATGCGAGCAAACCTTTTGAGTTATGGTAAAATAAATGAACACAACAAGATCATATCAGAGAACGGCATGTGTAAAATATATTCGAACACTAGTAGAAAATTAGTTGCTATTGCTCACCAGTCAAAAAATAATTTGTATGAAATGATAGGTACAGTGATTTTAAACAAAAATTGTATAAGTGCTAACGTCACTGTTAAAAATTATGAATCTGAATTGAATGATAAAATAAAGTGGCATAGAATCTTGGGTCACATAAATTTTAAATACTTAAACATTCTTAGTAAAAACCATTTGCTTAATGGTTTACCAAATAAATTTGATAGCGACACAGTAAAATGTTCTATTTGCATAGAAAATAAAATGCATAATTTACCGTTTAAAAATAATAGAGAAAAAGCAAATGATCTATTAGAAATTATACATACGGATGTAAATGGTCCACAATCAAACGTAGGAAATTGTGGTGAAAAATATTTCGTCACCTTCATTGACGACTATAGCAAACTAACCAAAGTCTATTGCATAAAATCAAAAGATCAAGTTTACAGTTGTTTAGAAGAATATGTAAATGAAGTTGAAAACTTAAGTGGTAAAAAGGTTAAAAAGTTAAGGATGGATAATGGTAAAGAATATATTAATGAAAAGGTTCGTAACTTTGTCAAACAAAAGGGGATTCAGCTGGACCCATGCCCACCTTACGTTCATCAACTAAATGGAACTGCTGAGCGTATGAACCGCTCGCTTATGGACATGGCTAGGTGTCTACTTGCTGAGGCAAATGTTAACGTTAAATTTTGGCCAGAAATAATTAAGGCTGCAGCGTATATTAAAAATAGGACTCTGGCAAACACTTCGGAGTTAAAGACTCCATATGAGATATTCTTTCAAAAAATACCAGATGTTAGTAATTTGCGGCTGTACGGTAGTAGAGTTTTTGTTAAAACCCCTCAACAAAAACTAGTGTCAAAGTGGGATAAAAGAGCTGAACGTGGAGTACTGTTGGGTTATGATAGAGTGGGGTATCGTGTATTAATTAATAATAAAATAATTGTTGCAAGGCATGTAGATATAGTCGAAAGTGACTCTAAATATATCGATTTCGAAGATGAGTCTTCAGATGACTCCTTCGAAGAGGAAGTTGACAAATCTATTCAAGATTCGGATACTAGTACAGAATATCAGTCTCCTAAGCAGGAAAAATTCACTTCACCTGAATCCAGTACTCCACTGGAACAGCAAGTTCGCAGGTCTACACGACCAAGTACAAGCCAGTACAAAAGATTACCACCAAATCTAAACCTCGAAAACAATCATGTTTATGATGATATATGTGCCAACTACTGCGGTTTTGTAACTCCAGAGTCCGTTGAAGAGGCTCTATCAAGCTCAGACGCCCATGGTTGGCAGCAAGCTATGAATAGTGAAATAAAAAGTTTAAATGCAAATAAAACGTGGGAGTTGGTTGATATGCCAACAAA
>NW_016157202.1:260965-301429 GCF_001687245.7 Rhagoletis zephyria
TTTTTTTGGCGTTTTAATTTTCAAAAAGCAGTAAATCTAGTACTTAAACCACCAAGTTGGCAACTATGCTCACCGGCATGAATATGTTCCGCTCTCAAACCAAATCTTGGTTGCCTCAACTAAAATTTGGTAACTATGACTAAACCATTTGTTGAAAGAAAGCTGACCTGCATTAGCAGAGCTTCATAACATCCATTTATGAACCATAGGTTAAGCTGAATGGAATTTGTAGATATATGCTTCAAAGAAATATTTATTAGTATTTAGCAAACCCTTCAACTAAATTAACGATTTCGTACAACCTAGATGAATATTAGAAGCTTTGATATATTTAGTTATAATTACCAACCCATGGTAATTGTTGGTATAAAATAAGACGCGCTGTGGATGTTAACAAGTTGAAGGTTTATTAAGAAAAAAGTAAAAGAAAATTCTTGCATGTATTCATTAGAGATTATATTCTACATTTGGAACATGAACGTGTGCATTGTTACAAGCCGGGTTGCTTTTTAAAGTAACATTTCAACAGCCCTCCTCAATGCAGATGTTCTTACAAAAAATATTGGCATATCATTTCAGGCTTAACAATTTCAAAAATTCATGATGTTTGTTTTTTGACAGATTCTTAGTTAGCACGTCAGCTATCATTTCATTAGTTGACACACATCTCCGCAACCAATTTCGATAATAATGCGCCTCAGATATAACGCCTCTTTTGCCGCTGATGACATAGAAAGGTATTCTGCATCGGTGCTACTCAAGGTGGCGCAGTCCTGTTTTTCTGACTTCCAAGAGATTGCACCTCCAGCCAAAAAGATCATATAGCCAGTATAAGACCTGCGGTCACCTCTATCACCGCCCCAGTCTGCATCCGCGTACCCCTTCAGTGGTTGCTTGCACGCACGATGATGCAATTTGATGTCAATCGTTGCTGCTAAATAACGCAACACATGTGTGATACCCGCCATATGCTCGCTATGCGGATCTTTGTTACGCTGCGCCAATTTTGCAACTGAGTGGAAGATGTCACAATGCCCCAATTGTTGACTGGCAAGACGTTTGGTCTACCTTCTTACAAGTGTCACTGTCACACGCCACCTGGAATCCTGCATCCAGTGGCGTCGATGCCGGTCTACACTCACCGATACGATGCTGCCGCAACAAGTCTTTGATATACTGTGACTCACCTATCGATATTTCACCCAGTTCGCCATCTCGCTCTATTTGCATGCCCAAAAACATCTGAACTGCACCTTTGTCAGCGCACTCGAACTGTTTACACATTTGGGCTTTAACCTCAACCATCACTTCTTTTGACTGGCATGCTATAAGGAGATCATCCACATAAATAAGGCTTAAACATAGATTACCTTTTATATCTTTTTTATAGCCATTGCCTCTTCATATGTTTGTGGCACTTCCACTTCACTCGTGTTCATAGCATTCAAAACATTAAATGGCTTCTTAGGGCCTCCTGGTTTCCCCGATCGAATCAGCTTTGGCCTTCCTTGCCCATATTTCACCTGTGGTTCATCTGCGCCTAGATATTCGTCATTCTCACTACTAATATCTGCAGCATCGTTTCCGCTTTCTCTAGCATTGCCTTCACTGCCGCTCTCGTTTGCTTTACCGCTCTTTTTGTTATCAACAGTACTTTTGTTACCTGCTTCCACCTGTACCTGCTGCTTGCGTGCGAAATCAAACACAATCTTGGCATCACCAGCTCCTTCCACGCAACTTGCCTCGTCAAATAATACATCACGCTTTTCGACTACTTGTTGCGTCTCTGCATCGTACAGCCTATACGCCTTCGATACACAAGAATACCCAACCACTCGATATTGCTTGCCTTTTGGTTGAAATTTCTTATGGTGTGTTTTGTCAAGCGCCACTGCCACAGATCCAAAAACTTTAAATTGTCGCACCGATGGCTTTTTGCCATACCAAGCTTCATAGCGCGTTATATTATTCAGTGCCTTAGTTGGCGCACGATTTCGCAAGTACGCTGCTGTTGCTCCCGCCTCTGCCCACAATGTCTCGCACATACCTGAATGTACCAGCAAACTTCTGGCCATCTCAACCAATGTGCGGTTGGCCCTTTCCGCTACACCGTTTTGTTGCGGGGTGTACGGAACAGTCAGCTGTCGAACAATTCCATGCTTATTAAAATATTCGTTGAATGCGCTGTTGACAAACTCCCGGCCATTATCGCTTCTAATCGCCTTAACACGTTCACCTGTTTGTCGCTCAGCCATACTGCAAAACGCCACAAACTTATCAAACACTTCAGCTTTTGATTTAATAAAATAAACGAAGATTCTCCTTGATTTGTCGTCGATAAAAGTAAGAAAATATTTTGATCCACCGAGCGGCTGTGTATCAAAAGGCCCACATACGTCTGTATGTATCAAATCGAGCAAATTCTTCGATCTGTTCTCAGTTGCACTTGCAAACGGTTGTGTGTGTATTTTGCATACCATACACGTACTGTCATCAGAAATCGTACTGTCATTAGAAATCGCTGCATCTAATAAAAGGAAGGTAAAAAAAGGCTGTTTGTTTGCTGTGTGCCCAATGTACCAAGCTGCGTTAAGCGGGAAGAAGCAGGCAAAGCAAAAACGCGAAAATGTGTGCGCTAAAGCATCGCTCATTTGTTTTGTTGTTAGTGTATATGTTCGCTGTTCGCTAACTCCAGTAAACACGAACCCTAGCTAGAATCAAACAAGTAAGAAAGTCTAAGGTCGGGCGGAGCCGAACATTAAATACCCGGCGCAGGCACTAAGTATATGATTTTCACCTTTGCGAAAGCTACCGCTACATGGTAAGCCGGTGTGTATCAATTCTGAGTAAATTAGCGTCCTTAAATTTCGAAATATTGAAGTTTCAAGCATTTCTGAAATTTGCCGTTATATGAAAAGTGGTCGTAATTAAAATCTGATTCCAATAATATTCAACGTTTTGCTTCCATGTGGCAAGCACAATTATCATATCGAGTTTGGTACAAATTGGTAGAACGGTTACCGATATACATATATGTGATCATAAGTGGGCGGTGCCACGCCCATTTTCCAAAATTTTATCATAAACGTATTTCTTGGTAAAGAATTGTTGCAAGCATCAATTTTGAGTGAATAAGCTTTAATATTTATTGATTTATCGAAGATTTCGTATTTCTCCAAATTACCGTTATATGGGAGGTAGGCGTGGTTATTGTCCGATTTGAAAAAATTTTCGGCCATTTGGTATGCTGTAACAAGACTAACAACTGTGCCAAGTTTGGAAGAAATTGGTGCAGCGGTTACCAAGATATATACATGTATCCATAAGTGGGCGTAGCTACGCCCATTTTCCAAAAATGTATAATATTATTATTTTTGGTCTAAAAATTATTGTAAATATCTATTTTGAGTGAATCTTCAGTAGTTACTAAAATATCGCAGTTTTCGTATTTCTGAAAATTACCGTATATGGGTGGAGGGCGTGGTTATTGTCCGATTCCGTCCTACGCCCGAACGAAGTGTACGTACCAAGTTTCGTTAAGATATCTCAATTTTTACTCGAGTTATCGTGTGCACAGACGGACGGACGGACGGACGGACAGACAGTCACCGCTTAATCGATTTCTCTTTTCATTCTGATCATTTATGTATACATTTGTCTATATCTATCTCGATTCGTTTTGCCTGTTACCAACAACCTTTATGTGAACGAAGTTATAATACTGTGCACAAGTGCGCTCGGGTATAAAAAGTATGATTTCTCAATATGCTGCCTTTTTGTTTTGTTGCTCAGAACTTTTTGTATTTCCCGCTACCACTGTTGCCACTATTGGTCTTTTCCGACCAAATTTGGTCGCTTCTTTTTCATTTGGTAGGTTGGTAGGCAAAGTAAGATTGCGGTCGGATAGTTGAATTAAGTTTTTAAATTCTTAATTATAAAAGTATGTGTATATGTATTTCAATCATCATTTTGCATATAAATATTTGCCAATTGTAGCTTTTAAACATTTGCCAATCCTGCCACTGATGGAGCCAATGTTATGGCTGGAGACTTAGGCGGCTAAAAACATTATTGAGTGCAGAAAAATATTTATCATACTTCATACTAATATTATAAATGTGAAAGTTTGGATGTTTGGGAAATCATCACGCGGAAACGACTGAACGGATGTGCATGAAATTTGGTACGCAGATAGCTTATGGGCCAGATTGGTTAATAGGCTATTTTTTTAAGAGTTTCCACCTGTTCAAAAAGTTTAATTTATTTAATATGCGGGAACGACTGAATCGATTTGCATGAAAATTTGCACACAGATAGCTTATCACCTAGGTTGGAAAATAGGCTACTTTTCTTAAGATTTGCCACCTGTTAAAAAAGTTTCATTAAATTGATACGCGGAAAAGTCCGAACGGATTTGCATGAAATTTTGCAAGCAAATAGCTTATGACCTACAGTGGAAAATAGGCTAATTTTTCGGAAGAGTTGCCACCTGTTAAACAAGTTTTAATTAAATTAATACGCGGAAACGACTGAACAGATTTGCATGACATTTCGCACAGATATAGCTTATGACCTATGTCGGAAAATAGGCTACTATTTAAAGAGTTATCACGTATTAGGAAAGTTTAATTAAATTAATACGCGTAAATGACTGAACTGACTGCATGAAAGTTTGCACACAGATAGCCTATGACCTAGACTGGAAAATAGGCTACTTTTTTAAGAATTGGCAAATGAAATTTTATGCAAAGATGGTTTATGACCTGGATTAAATAAAACTATAGTTTAAAAAACTAAAACTTCGCTATTATAATTTCCATTCGTACTGTCATCAGGTATGTAACTTGAGAATAGAAATCGCTGCATCTTTTAGGCGCATCAATATTACATAGTTACATCCCGAGCTAATAAAAGGGAATACGCTACTTCCTTAACCGGTTTTCCGATCAGAACGAAATTTAGTACACTTACTACGGATCGGACTGAAAGTAAGTCCGATAACTCAAGGCCCCTCTCATACAAATTGGAATTTTCATATTACATACATATCTCTGGACGTATTTGTGGGAGAGATCTGAAACTTGGTATAGTGATTTGTATGTGAAATCAATGATGAAATTAATCGATTGATGTTTTAATCAGTTAGTTAATTCGATTAAATTCAATCTGATTACAGTTAATCATGATTAATTTTAATCTGACTAAACAGTTAATCGTAACCGCGATTAAAAAATTAATTTTTAATCATTAACTCTTAATTTGATCAAGTAGGTTTGGTGATTAATTAAGTTATGCTGGAATTTCCCTGTGCACACAAAGCAAGTTAATCCGGTATGGCTAAGTCGGGTTTCCTCATCAATCTAAGCAATTTGGTGTGCATTTTCATTAAGATATATACCAACAAACGTTTTACAAACTAGGTTTGTAAAAGTTCCCAGTTTATGTATTACTAATAACAATAATTATAATTTTTTTATATTATGTGCTTTTTATAAGCGTAAAACACAAAATAATTACTATAACTGGTGTTTGGTTTCAAACTCGGACAAACTAGACAAATTAATCAGATTTTATTTTTAATTGGATTAACGATTAATGTTTTAAATTAATTAAACGTAATCGCAGCCAGCGATTAACGATTAAAAAATGTTATCATTAATCGTACAGTTGATTACGACTAATTAATTTTAATCGTCAAACGCGATTAACATTTTAATCGTTAATTTTTAATCGTTAATCAGATTAACAGTTTGCCAACACTGTGTGAAATCATGTTCATATTCACGGAGAAAAATGGACGTTTTTGGAAAAGAGGCGTAGCACCTCCCATACTGACTGAAAGTTTCATATTGCATATCTCTTCAAATGTTTGGGGTAAAGCACTCAAGCTTGGTATGGAAATACATATGTATGTATGTATGTAAAACTAATACCATACTCATGGAGAAAAATGAGAGTTATTGGAAAAGGTGGTGTGGCAACTCCCATGCAAATTGATTTTTCTATGCTGCATATCTCTGGAGGTGTTTATTGCAGAGGACTGGAACTTGGCACCGAGATGTGTATACAAAATTAATTCCATACTCATGGAGAAAAATTTGCGTTATTCGAAAAGGGGACATGGTTCCTCCCGTACATATTTACTGTTTTATACTGCTTATCTCTAACATATTTACTGTTTTATACTGCTTATCTCTAAAGGTGTTCAAGGTGGAGTACTGGGACTTGGTACTGGGGTATGTAAAATCAGTTCTAAATTCATGGAAGAAGATTAGGGTTATAAGAAAAAGGGGCGTGTCACTTCCAGTACAAATTTACTTTTTCTTGCCACATATCCCTGGAAGTGTTTGTGGAAGAATACTGGAACTTGGTATGGAGTTGTGTATGCAAAATGTATGAATTGCTCATGGAAAAACTGTGAGTTATTAAAAAAGGAGGCATGTCGCCTCCCATACATACTAAAAGCTTCTTAATACATATCTCTGGAAGGATAAAAAATCTCTCGAAGTATTTTAAATTTGTTATGGAGATTTATTTTATAAGTGCCGTACCGACAGAATAAATTTCATTAAATGGAAAAGGGAGAGCCGGGTTTGGCATTATAATCTAAAGCTCTCTTGAGGCATTTGCTACAGTAATGAGAAGTGGTATTTTATCAAGGCCAAGTTACTAAATTTGAGGTGGAAATATTAAAACCCGCCGTGGCACCTCCAAGAAGGTTTTTAAAGATAAAATATTCTGCGATCTTGAGCGTAATTTTTATTTCAAAAATATCTTAATTGAAGGCACATTTGGAAAATACGTCGAAACGATCTAAATATTTTTATAACAACTAGTCCGTATAACGTTGCATATACCTGTAAAATGCTTCAAAAAAATGTTCTCTAGAAGTGTGTAAAAACCTCGATTTAGTACTTTTAATTATGCTCCTTCTTGTAGTCAGAATATTTCGAGCGTGGTATCAAATCGATTTTTGTTCGACAAAGGCTCTGATATTTGGTCCTACTTAATTGGAGCCTTTTAAATTCAATGGCGTCCCCAGTTTTGCCCGATTGTCTCCACTTTTGGAGATAGCGGTACTTGAAACTTTGCTTAAATTTGAACTATTTTATAAAAAAACTCCCTCAGTTTTGAAGATATTTTACAAAAATTTTGCCCACGCTTGTAATTTAATATTTCCTTCACTATGTCATAAAATCATCGAAATCGGTTCACTCTAAAACCTAGCTCCCATACAACTGATTGTCCAGAAACGTTGTTTTGCGTTATAACTCCTCCAATTAAGCGGGTAAAAATTTAGTATAGGTTCACTTTAACATATAGCACGCATACAATTTATTATTCAGATATGAAGTTAGAGTTATAGCGCAAAAACACATATCTGAGTAATCAGTTGTATTGGAGCTATACGTTAAAGTGCACCGATTTCGGTAATTGTATATAATTAATTAATTAAGGTAATATTAAAAAACCGTTATGTGCAAAATTTTAGTAAAATAACTTTTAAACTGAGGGAGTTATTTATAAAATAGTTAAAATTTAATCAAATTTTCAAATACCGGGGGATGGCATTGAATTTAGAACGTCCCAATTAAGTGAGTTCAACTTTCATAATCTTTGCTCAATATTTACAACTCGAACAACGTAATTTGAACCCAGCTTACTCTTTTGTTTTCTATTTCATGTTTATTCCTCGTCTAATTTTTGAAGCACTTGATGAAAATGAATTACACATTTGTTAATCGATTTATTAAGAGAATACGAATAAAATTATATATAAAACATAGGCGTGCTCAAAAATTTAAACTTTTTTTTTTGGAGAGTGTACTTATATTTTAGATTTGCCCATATGCATGTATGTACGTAAATGTTTGGATTCGAATTTTATGTAAATATGTAATATGTAATTTATTTGGTAGGTTGTAGGTTGTAAACGATTTTGGTCGGATTTGGGAAGAAAATTGGTAGGGAAAAGAATTGTTAGCGGCAACGCTGCCCGCGACCACCAACAAACAATTTCATTACATCAATAATAATAATAAGCAATAATAATCTCGCGAACGGCGATTCCGATTTTCATGAAATTTTGTTTATAATAAGTTTCAGCAGCCACTAGCGATGGCAAAAAAATAAAATAATCGATTAATTAATCATATGATTATGTGCCAACAAAATTAATTGCAATTAATTGCAATTATTGAGAAATAATCGATTAATCGAATTTTTAAAGGCTCTTTTTTATATTGAATAATCACACAAACACTTTTACATGGTTTTTTAAAGTTAGTCATTTATTTNGCCAACAAAATTAATTGCAATTAATTGCAATTATTGAGAAATAATCGATTGATCGAATTTTTAAAGGCTCTTTTTTATATTGAATAATCACACAAACACTTTTACATGGCAAATTTATAGATTTCTTGCGAAAAATAGTAACGTTTTTTAAAGTTAGTCATTTATTTAAAAAAAAAAGGGGGTTTAAAGGGCTGGAAGCATAGTATCCGGTCAATAATGCGTCATACCTTTCTTAATACTCCATCAAATTGAATGAACTAAACACCATTCTCAAGGACAAGTTAAGGTAAAAATAAGAACCTTTAAATATATGTATATCTAGAGTAAAATATTGCAACACATTCAGCGAGTGAAACACGTTTAAACGCACTCTTAACCAGAAGTAATAATTTTGAAGAGGGTTGCCGACTCTTTAAGAATCTATATACATCTTATTTCTAAAAGGTATTTTTATGTTTCGACACGATACCTCCCTTAATATTTTATGGAATTCTTCTGATTGAAGAGGGGAAGCTCACGTACGAGCGAAAGATAGTCACGTTGTTCAAGCTTATTAAAAAGGAGTTTTAAAAAGCTAAAAGCACTGTATCCGGTCAATCTATTTCCATATCTTTCATAACTAGTAATAACCCCCTGATATTCGGGTAAATGCATTATTGAAGATACTAAGTATTTAAACGTAAGTAAAAAATAAAACGTGATTTTCATGAATATACCTCAGTATTTAGCTCAAATTTTATTTAAAGAACTTCGCGAAAGACAACAATTAGTTCTGTATTGCTAGAGACCTGATAACCCAAGATAATTTTTAAGTTATTAAAGGGCCTTTTTTAAGGCATAGTCCAACCTTTCACAATATCCGACCTAGGGCTTTATTAGCCGTAGTCTGAAACGCAATAATTTTTTAAAATTGGCGCCGTTTCATGGTGGAAAGCATTTGGTATCACGCTTTTAAACTAAAGCTTTCTTAACACTTTCAGTACAAAAATTCAACCACTAATTCTAAAAATTTTAAAATACATAAATATGTATACCGGCTAATTTGGATCATTCATTTCAAAAATCGCATCAAAGAACTTTTAGAGTTTTGAATTTTACCGTCTTCCTGGCCCTTTAAATTTGTCAGTGATATCCTAGGTGTTTAAAAAAGAAAGTGATCTAAGCTATTGATATTTTTTGCTTTCGCGAAATAAATTTCGAAACTATGAATAACACGAATCCGAATCAAAATTCCACGGATATTTGGTAAATATTTATCAATAGATTACACTGCTCACTATTATTTTTTCTGTCAATTTTACTTTTGTGACAAACACGGTAATCGCAATTGCAGCTTGCACTTTAATTTTATATACAACTCAATTCTGTAGCTACTCCAGATCACCCTAACTAAGTCGTATGATTGAGAAATTATATATAGATACTTGATAAAAGTTAATGATAAAAGTACAATCTTTTGAATAGTGTTGCTCCTGTCTAAAATTTAGTAACATAAATATATATCATATATACATTTAAATGCCAGAACCAGAAGTAATAATTACCAACTACTATCTAAAAATTTTAATCTGTATGTAAAACCCAATGCGTAAATCTTTCATTCGGAGGATGAGTTGCTCTGGGGTTAAAGTCAAATTACTCCTCGTAAAAGAACTGTAAAAATTTTTATGGAGCTCTATTTACGAGCCCCTCGTAAAATTACGATGCAAATTTTATGCGCAAACGACCTCGTAAACTTTTTTTATTGCTACTATTCTCAGAAAACGGTTTAGTTATAATTACCAAGATTTGGTTATAGTGATCAAGTGGCATAGTTGGATATGGTGAAATAAATATCTTGCACGAAGGTCTGCAATTTACTTGAGACTTCTAGTTGTGACAAATGGTATATCTGTTAATAATTAAAAAACGACTACCTTGAGTGGACAATATTGTTAGTTGAATAAAATCATTGTTGAGCAAATATAAACAATGCTTTGGCGGATAAAAGTTTTCAATTAATTTTGTGAACTTGCTGTAGAATCAGCTAACCGTTTATTAATGGGAAAAAAGTTTCAGTTTAACACAAATAAAAATTTACTCGATGGTTGTTGTGTTTACTTTCTTCTTTTATTTGCATATATTAAGAATAAAAACTACACACGTATTTACCTAAATAGCTACTAGTGTAAATAATATATATGCATATGATGGTAAGAATTTCCTAAAAAGAAACGATGAAACAGGAACAGTCGTGCGAAAACCCAGGTCAATATCTGCTGGAATTGCTGGTTTAAGTATACTGCTTTGCTTTTTCCTTGGCTAAATAGATACTTTCAAATTTTAATTCACATGAATTATATATTCATTGAGAAACCGCGGTTGGAATCAAATTTTATGGCCCGTAGTTATAGACAAAATAAAATCGGCTCTAAAGGTAAAAGCAGCTTTTTGACCAGTGAGCTAAAAATCGTCGTTGGGGCTAAAAATGGTAGCTAAATTTTTTTACCTACATCTTATATATAAAAATAAGTCCACGTTTTTGGTGTGACTCATAACTTGAGAACAGCTTCACCGAATTCAACCAAATTTATGTGGCATATTCGATTTATCATGCAGATGGTTTATGCGAAGTTTTCCCGAATTCGGAAGAGGGGGCGTGGCACCACCCATACTAACAAAAATATAAAAATAAGTGAACGTTTTTGGTGTGACAATATAACTTAAGAACGGCTTCACCGAATTCATCCAAATTTATGCGGCATATTCGGGCCATCATGCAGATATTTTATGTGGAGATTGCCCAAGTTTGGAAAAGGGGCGTGGCATATGTATGTATCTTATGTATACAAATAAGTAAACGTTTTTGGTGTGAGCTTATAACTTGAGAACGGCTTCACCGAATTCAACCAAATTTATACGCCATATTCAGGCTGCCCGAATTCGTAAAAGGGGGTGTGGCACCTTCCATACTAACTAAAATTTTTTTGTTGTATATCTCTTGAAATATTTGTGGTAGAGTACTGGAAGTTGGTATAGAGGTATAACAAATAATTCCATACTCATGGATAAAAATGGGCGGTATTGGAAAAGAGGGCGTGGTACCTCACATCTTATATATAAAGAATAAGTGCAAGATTTCAACCAAATTTATACGGCATAGTCGGGCTATTATGCAGATGGTTTGTGTTAAGTTTCCCCGAATTCGGAAAAGGGGGCGTGGCACCACCCATACTAACAAAAATTTTCATCTGGTATATCCCTTGAAATATTTGTGGTAGATTACTGGAATTGGTAGCTATACGTGGCCTGTTCAAGAGTTGGCATTCCAAATTGTATATTTATTCATACCCAAGATGGAAAAACAAAAAATGTTGTATATCCAAATGTGTTGGATTAAGATTTAAAATAAAGAATCAAAAATTTTGAAATAAAACAAATGATAAATTTTCATATAGAAAAATTCCAGGACTTTTCATTCGTTTTTCAATATTTGGTGTAGAGAAGCACACCGGGGTACTGCTAGTATAAATATGTAAGTATACACGCAAACATTTTCTATTATTACTGGTATAGAAAAACAATGAACTCTGAAAAGAATTAATATTTTATTCAACAAAAAAAATTTTTGTGTAACAACTTATCTATTTTAAAGTATAGTTAAATCGTTAACGGATAAGATAACGGCCCAGAAACGTAAGGAACATAAATAGACATATGTTTACTTGCCTTAAAGGAAAGGCGTTCGCTTTATGAGCGAAGAGTTAAATTCATGAAAATCTTAAAAAAAAATTTATGTCAATGATGAATAAATTTTGAAAAGGGCTAAAAAAAAGGGCTAGGGGCAATTTCAAATTTTTGTGGCCAAAAAAAGAATTTGGTAGCCAAATTTAGCCACCAAAGGGCTAAAACGGCAACACTGTTTTTGACATAACTTTCAATGGGATATCTGTAAAAAAAAACCTGCTTTTAACTTAAGAGTCGACTTTATTTTGACTATAACTACGGGCCTATATTTTTAAATAACTATGCGTACAACGAAACAACTCGCGGCGATGGCAAAACTGAAACTGAGACCAACAAATCGGGGCATGTCATAGCACACACTTTTCTTTCTCTACCTAGCGTAGTGATCAACTTGCCACAGCTTACTGAGCGCTCTGCGTGTTTCACCCATATACGATCAGCGGTTGCGGAGCAATGATTTCCACGCACACAGTCTCATTCATTGAATCGCGTTGCAAAAAATGCGACTAATCCGGGATGACTCCGGGAGCAATCGTAAAGGAGTATGCGATTAATACTACTTTTGGTCTCTTTAGAGATGAGTCGGGGACTAATTGATCTCCAGTTATACACGCAAGGGATGAGTCGAGACTAATTGATCTCCAATAATACCCGTATGAGACTAGTTGCGACTAATTAATGCCCCATTGTATCCGATTGGGAGTGATCTCGGAATACTCTCTTTAGAGATTAGTCTCACAATTTTTGCAGGGTGTTTTTGTGCAATGGTCGGCATACTAGCGCATTCACTAAGTGGGACTGTGTGCATTGCTCAGCTGGCGCTCTTCGCATGTGAAACACACATGTTCTCAGAGAGCGCTCAGCATTATTTAGGGGTGGCTCACAAGCATGAATATGTTCCGCTCTCAAATCAAATCGTGGTTGCTTCAACTAAGATTTGGTAACTATGACCAAACCATGTGTTGAAAGAATGCTTATCTGTATTATCAGAGCTTAATGATATCCTTTTATGAACCATACCTTAAGTTGAATGGAATTTGTAGAAATATGCTTCAAAAAATATTTATTGGGATTTATCAAACCCTTCAACTAAATTAACGATTTGGTACAACCTAGATGAATATTAGAAGTTTCAATATATTTAGTACAAATTACCAACCCATGGTAATAGTTCCCAATACTTGGTAACAGTTCCCAAATATTGTCAAAATTCGGTAACTAAATATCTTTAGTTGTCGAAACTAATCCTTTTTCTTAGTGTAGTATATATGTATGTACATACAAAAATAATACTAACAAGCAATTTGTATCGAGTAAATTAAGAGATACAAGAAAAGCTTTGTGTATCTTATACACTTGTAGACAAATATATAAGTTACATTTCCGTTATTCGCTTTCCATCAGGTCTGATACAGTTCTCCAATTGAGCCGTCTACGCTGCGCAGTCGTTTTAAGTAGACTTGATGCTTGATCGGTGATGTGGGATTTTAAACGCTGTTTGTGAGCAATGCCACGTTACAAAGTGCCGCCTAAGTGGACAAAAATCGAAAAATTCCTTATCTACAATGTGAAATTGTTTCGTATTTTTGTAAAGACAATTTATCCACTAAAAAGAACTAAACAGACATTTCCCTAAAAAATTAATTATATGCCGCCAGGAAGCCACTAAAGTCGACAAATTTTATACTAAGAATTTTAATAAGAGCATAACCTTGCGTAAGCTCTTCACAGAAAAAAATACTAAAAATGTATTCTTTGATATAAAATGTTGGTTTAACGTTTCTTGTTCCTATATAGATAGTAGAGAATTGCAGGAATTAAAATTTCATAATAAAATTAAACACAGGTGTCCTTGCGGTGTTCAAAAAAAAATTATTTTTTTAAACAAAATTTCAAAAAAATTCTAAATTTGAATGGAATGAATAAAAAATATATGCAAAAATAGGTTATTTTTTATTATTTTAATAAATAGCACGGGCTTTTAGCTTTCAAAAGAAGAAATTAAAACCTGCTAATTTTTTGCACTTGCTGAAGTAATGCGTTTTTCGTTAATGCATAAAATTATCTTCTAATTTATTGTCAGTGCCTTGAGATCTGCACGATTCGTTCCATTTTCAAAAATGAAATGTCAGATTAAAAAGCTTGACCTGTTGACAATAGAAGGTTTATTTTTTTTAAAGAATTGCCACCTGCTAAAAAATTTGATTGTTAAAAAGTTAGATTACATTTTTTTTAAGTTGAATGAAGTATTAAGACCGCAATGTGTCTTACGCTCATTTACCGCTGCCATAATTTGGTTGATCTGCTGGCGCAAGTCAATCTCAAAGTCAGTCAGTAACTCCTAAAGTATTGTCAATTATATTTTTGGAACAAGACTTTACATTTACAAGACTTTACTTTTTTCTGACAACGTTACTTGCGTTAAATTCGCAAGCGGGTTGACGACAATTTCTTTATTTTGCAGTGAACTGTAACTGTTCTTATTGGAATTATTTGTATGTGGGACTGAAACGTCGAATTTCGCATTGATTTGCCAAACACTCCCGGGGCAGAGAGAGTTAGTACTCGTGCCTCATCTGCCGCCCAACAGAAAGCGATGCTTTAGGCTATGTAGAAACGCATCGCCACGCTTGAACGCAGCCTGAAGGTTGCCCAACCGAAAGTAAGAGAACACGAGTTAGCAAACGAAGTCCAACGTGCAGATGCGCAAAGCATAGGCAGTGCAAANTATGTAGAAACGCATCGCCACGCTTGAACGCAGCCTGAAGGTTGCCCAACAGAAAGTAAGAGAACACGAGTTAGCAAACGAAGTCCAACGTGCAGATGCGCAAAGCATAGGCAGTGCACCCTGCGACAGTTCCGATAACGAATCTGCCTTGCCGTCATCGAGCCTGCCAATGACACAGTTCCAGCCGCAATCGCCGATAATAACGAGTGCTGCTACCAATGTAGATGCTGTGCAGCCGCTGCTGCCACCACATAACGCTACACGTTACCCGATGTATACTGCCACTCGTTTCTCGCCGCCTATTTATACATCTTCAACAAATGGTTCAGCGGTAACAACAGCAAATGGTATGAACCCCGGCTCGACTTTGCCTCCGCACAACGCGTTTCTTAGCAGTCTTTCGTCAACGGTGCCAATCCCTGCTAACGTAGGTTCCGTACCTGTGCAGTTTTCAACACAGCCAAGAAAATTGCAAGATGTGCCAGAGTTTAGTGGGAAGCCGGAGGACTGGCCTATATTTTTTACTGCTTACACCGAGTCAACCGCTGTCTATGGGTACAGCTGTTTTGAAAACAACTTAATTCTGCAGAAGAGCTTAAGGGGTGAGGCCCGAGAAGCTATTAAATCCCTGCTAATCCACTCGAACAATGTGGGCAATATCATCGAGCAACTTAAGTTCTGATACGGTCGCCCCGAGCAATTAATTCCAAGCCAGCTAGCCCATGTTCGAGAAATTGCTCCGATATCGGAAAGCTCAGTGGTAAAGTTGATACCATTTGCGATGAAGATGGGCAACGTTTGTGCCTTTTTATGTTCTGCGTGTGGCGGAGGGCAGTATTTAGCGAATCCAACGCTCGTCGATGAGCTCGTTGGAAAGTTACCCATGAGCAAGCGTATCGAATAGACAGTTTTCGCATCATCTTTGCAGCCTTATGCAACGGTTCAGCATTTCAGCATGTCATCTGCACGGTTTACGATGGGGAAGCAGCGAGAGACTTGAAGCGCCGGGTTGTGCTGCACGCTGCCGAATCACAACGCTATCCAACCTGCCCTATTTGCCAGGGCCAACATAAGCCAGCCGACTGTAGCCAGTTCATCCAACTTACAGTGCCGAAGAGGTGGGAAGAAGTGAAACGACGTCATATCTGTTTTTCGTGTCTCAATAACGGCGCAAACCATGTGCCACCGACGGGTGCATCATAAATTGTTACACGAAACTGAAAACACTATCGACGGGTCGTCAAACCAGTCATTGCCGCTTCGAGATCGCAACAGACGTGTTTCCATTGCCGATCCGTGTAAAGGTATTAGCACGCAGACGCAGCCAGCGTCGCGTATTCAACCGCAAGGCGATACGGGTGCAGCAGTCCTTAGTTGCAGTGCAAACGTTGTCGATAGCAAGTTGTTATTTCGGATTCTGCCGGTCGTGCTGCATGGAAACAAGAAGCGCGTTAAGAACACACTAATTGAAGAGCTCTGGTTACGTGGCCGGACTGAATGCTTGAACCTACCTTCGGAGGACGTGCCACCCAAGAGCCAGCCGTGGTGGTGGACTTACTCGTGAGCGGTGCCATATGCAAAAGAAACATAACCTACGAAGGGTCTATGGCGTTTCAAACCTGCAGCTTCCCTCTCAGACCCTGAGTAAAGCCGATTTACGTTGCCATGAAAGACATTTAAATAAGCTGATAGTTCAGCCATACGCGCAAGTCAAGCCAAAGCTGTTAATCGGACTCGACCACTGCCACCTTGGTTTGCCGTCAACCACAATGTAGCTAGACAAGTGTGGGCCGTTCGCCGCGAATACTGAGTTGGGATGGGTTGTGTTTGGACCAACAACCAACTCTTATCCGATATTGCCATCATGTTTATTCGTTAACTGCCACACTGACCTGTCTCTACACAATGTGGTTGCCGAATACTTCGAGACGGAAATCTTTGGGGTTCGAGCTGCACCTGCCATCGAGAATGAGGATGATATTCATGCTCGCGAAGTCTTGAGGTCTACTATATGCCGCGTTGAAGGAAGATACCAGACTGATCTGCTCTGGAAGCGTCCCGACGCACAGCTACAAGGACATGGTACTTGCCTCACTTCGCCGTTAGCAATCCCAACAATCCAGACAAGCTACGAATGGTGTTCGACACGTCTGCTGAGGTGGACGGTGTGTCCCTCAATTCAAAGCTCATGAAGGGTCCACAGGAATATGGGCCCTTACCTTCTATACTCTTCCACCTTCGTGAAGGAGCAATAGGCGTGTGTGGTGACATCAAAGAGATGTTCCACCAGGTGCTGGTTCAACGTGAGGCAATAGTGATGCCCCCAGACAACCCGAGGTGTATGAGATGCGCGTAATGACCTTTGGAGCAGCATGTTCTCCTTGCGCTACCAACTATGTGAAGACGATCAACGCGTTAGAGTATTGCAACAAAGTCAGTGGTGCTGCCCGAGCCGTGAAATCGATACTGGACTACCCTTATGTCGATAGCTTCGACACAGAGGAAGAAGCAGATGACATCACGAAACAAGTCCGAGCAATACACAAGATGGCCAGTTTCGATCTATGCAATTTCGCGTCAAACTCGTCAAGAGTGTCAGTAGCCCTTGCCGGTGACGGAGCTACCCGTCAAATAGCCAACAAGGAAGGAGTACTGGTGTACAGAGTTCTCGGTTTGTTTTGGCAGGCATCGACCGACACCTTTGGATTTAAACTGAAGTTCAGCAACGTAGACTCCAACGTATTGAACGGAGTCCGCCGTCCGACGATGCGGAAACTACTCAGCGTGGTCATGTCAATCTTCGACCCGCTGGGATTTCTGAACATTTTTATAGTGAGCACTAAGATCCTCAAGTGTGGAAGCATGACATCCGGAGGGATGAACCATTGCCAAAAAACGTAAACGCCGCTTGGGAAGGATGGCGTAAGCAACTGCCAACGGTCGCCGAATATGTCGTTCCTCGGTACTATTTTCGAAACGGCAAACCTAAAGCATGTCTTCGTCGACGCTAGCGAGGATGCCTTTGCTGCGGTGGCCTACTGGAGGTCAACCAATGCCGTCGGTGAGGTGGAAGTCGCATTTATCTGCGCAAAAACCAAATACGCGCCGATGAAGTCATTGACGGTGCCTCGATTGTAGCTTCAGTCAGGCGTGCTGGGTACGCGTTTGATGAGCTGCGTCCGGGAGGAGCACTCCTTTGACATTGATGACTGCATCATTTGGAGTGACTCCAAAACAGTAATCGAGTGGCTTCTCAGTGAACATAGGCGCTATAAGCCATTTGTGCAGCATCGGATCTCCGCGATATTAGCCGCAACTTCTATCGCAAATGGGATATGGCTAACTACCGAGGACAATATCTCCGATGAGGCCACTCGAGCTAATAACTTTGTCGACTTCAGCTCATCTGCACGTTGGTCCGAAAAGAGCAGGCTTGGCCGGGAGAGGGCTTCAAATACAATCATCATGAGGAAGCTGTCAAGGAACTTCGCCCTAAATTCGCCCTTGCGATCGTAAGTTTTACAATTTTAGATTACAACCGATTTTCTTCATTCAGCAAACTGCTGAGGACGACAGCATGCTCCTAAGATTCATTGACATTTGCCGCCGCCAGACGGATGCTATGGGCTGACAGCCAAAGAAGTCGAGACTGCTAAGCTTTGTTTGTGCCGTCTTGTTCAGCGTGGTGAATACGCCGAGGAGTTTCAGTGGATCAAAAGCGGGCAGGACTTACCACGCACCAGTTCGCTTATTCAAATTTCGCCTTATATTGACGAAGATGGTGTTCTTCGTGTACGAGGACGCGTAGATGCTGCCAGCTGCCTCCCAATATGAACGAGACGACCAACCTTACTGCCCCCAAGGCATGATTTCACAAATATGGTCACCATGCACTATCACATCAAAATGCATAATCAAAATCTGGAAGCCACTATTTGCGAGATACGTCGCAGTTACTGGGTACCACGCCTCAGAAGTTTGCTGCGCAGTGTAATCGCCAAATGCACCCTATGCCGCCTAAAGAAAATCCACGCCGTTCCACCATTGATGGGTCCGATTCCAATTGAAAGGCTAACTCCCCATATCAGGCCGTTCAGCTATACGGGCCTTGATTACTTTGGACCGATTTTTCGCGCCGTCAGGGCCGTACATTTGGAGTTGGCCCATGACCTCAGCACTGACTCATGTATAGTCGCAATGCGAAACTTTATAAATCGTCGCGGCGTTCCCGTACGTATGAGGTCCGACAATGGGAAGAACTTCGTCGGTGCTGTATTGGAAGCAAAGCACTTCAGTCAGTGAAGTATTCGATTGCGATCGCCTGCAGAGTGAGCTATCGCAATGGGGCGTAGAGTGGATTTTTAACTCGCTTTTCTACCCGGCAGAGGGGGGCGCTTGGGAACGGTTGTTGCAGTGTGTCAAGAGGGTTGGTTGGTTGGTTGCAGTGCTTCCTGGTCGCTGCCTGGGATACAATCAGCGCAGTATTGCGCCATTTTGATGCACTTCTCGCGGGGGATAAATATCTTGTCTATGCACTTCCTATGTTGCTAGGTCGAACCATTTCCACTGTCTAATGAATCTGCCGATTTCGCTAATGGTAGCTCCTGATAGGTCGGTTAGTTCTGCTACTAGATGTTTTCCTAACGTCTTGTGTCTAATGTTCGAAAGGCCTGGACATTCACACAGTAAATGCTGGACACTTTCTTCGCTATCTTCTAGTTGACAGCTGCGGCAAATCATATTATGGGGTAGACCTATTTTTGCCGCATGTTTGCCTATGGGCCAGTGGCCCGTGATGGTTGCTAAAATTCTAAATACCTCTGGCCTTGACCTGCTTAGCAGGTCCAAGGTTTTCGCCCTATTATAGTCAGGCCATAGTTTTCTCGCTATCTTGCAAGTCTGTATATCTGACCACCTGCGTCTAGCCAGTTCAAGGAAATGCGTAGTAATCTCTCTTTGGACTACTCCAAGAGGGCAACCCAATGCCACTGCCTGGGATTCATCCAAACCGGCTCCTGCCTTCGCCAACTCATCCGCCTTCTCATTGCCTTCTATGTTCCTATGTCCGGGAACCCAGACAAGAGAGACGGTATTTGACTGAGACACTGAGCGCAATATTACTTTGCATTCCCCAACTAGCTTGGATTTGGTAACCGGTGACGCTATTGCCAATAGCGCCGCCTGGCTGTCAGAGTATATTGTTGCTTTACCGCTGTGTCCAACTCTATTGCCTAGGATTTTGCAGGCTTCTAGGATCCCTAGGACTTCCGCTTGGAAGATGCTTGTATTATTTCCCAACCGTAGAGACAGAGCCACGCCGAGTTCCTTGGAGTAGACACCTGCTCCCACACCGCAATCCATCTTGGATCCATTGGTGTATAGAGAGATCTTCTCTCGGTAGGCCACTCGGTCTCTTCTCCAGTCCCTTCTGGATGGGAATAGCACTTGCACGTTACAGCTGAAGTCCAAATTGCCTACGATATAATCTGTCGTCCTATTTAATTGCATTTGATTTATGATCAACCCATGTCCGAAGTGTCTAGTCCTCCAAAGGCCCGACTCTCTGAGTCTGACCGCCGATTTCATAGCCACTTCTTTCAGGTGGAGATCAATAGGAATTAAATTGAGGATGGCGTTTAAAGCTTCTGCCGGGCAGGATCTTAGTGCGCCTGTTACTCCTGCGCTTGCTGCCCTTTGTATGCTTCTTAGCTTGCTGACATTATATTGTCTGCTTAGGCCGGGCCACCAAACTAAGGCGCCGTATGTTAGAATTGGTCTTATGATCGCGGTATACATCCACATCACAAGTTTAGGATTTAGTCCCCAGTTTCTACTGAAGATTCTCTGACAAGTGTAGTATGCTATGTAGGCCTTCTGTCTACGGAATTCGACATTGGCTTTCCAGTTAAGTTTGTTATCCAGCACGACTCCAAGATACTTTGCGCTGGGGGTCAATGAGAGCGCCTTGCCGTCTAGCGATGGTAGCTTGAATTGTGGTAGTTTGTGTCTGTTTGTAAATAGGATAAGTTCTGTCTTGGCTGGGTTCACATTTAGGCCGCTTCTCGTAGCCCAGGCATGCAGCCTTCCCAGGGTTCCTTCAAGGATTTCGCTAACGGTAGAGAGGAATGGACCTGTGGCTGCTATTACAACATCATCCGTATACGCCACAACTTTGACTCCCCCTCTATTGAGTTCTAGCAATATACCGTTCAGGGCTATCACCCATAGCAGTGGTGAGAGCACTCCGCCCTGTGGAGTGCCCCTGTTCACATGATGTATAATAGAGCTAGCCCCATTTGTTGCCTGAATGATTCTATTGACTAGCATCGATCGTATCCATCTACAAACACTGTCGTCAACACCAATATCTATCAAAGAGTCTATGATGGTGTCAACGTCAATGTTATTAAATGCGCCCTCGATGTCAAGAAATGCCGCCAGAGTATATTGTTTAAAGTGCAACGATCTTTCTATTAGGCTCACCAGTTCATGTAAAGCAGATTCAGTGGATCTGCCTTTGATGTATGCATGTTGTGCTGTTGAGAGTGTCGCTTCACCTAACAGCGATCTTATGTAAATGTCGAGAAGCCTTTCCATTGTTTTGAGCACAAAGGAGGTAAGGGCTTAGGGGTCTAAAATCTTTTGCTATTTCGAGGTTTTTCCTTCCTGGCTTGGGTATGAACACGACTTTTACCCTTCTCCAGCTTTTCAGGAATGTAGCACAAGGTGATAGTAGCCTTAAAAATAGTCTCAAGTAACGGTGCCATCTCTTCCTTCACTCTCTGGAGCATTGCTGGGATTACGCCATCTGGTCCAGGGGATTTGAAGGGAGAGAAGCTGTTAATAGCGTAGATAATCTTTTCCCTGCTCACGATCGAGTTCAACAGTATACTGCTAGTTGAACCAGGTTCAATTGACCTTGATGTGGGTGGATGTCGAATACATCCCGGGAAATGGACCTTGACTAACGTGTTTAGAGAATCACTAGCTGTGTTCGTCCACACCCCGTTTTCTCCTTTAATGAGTGTGATATTTGTGTGTTCTTTGGATAGGATTTTGCAGAGCCTGGCTGAGTCTTTAGAGTTCTCTATAGAAGAGCAGTAAGATTGCCAGGATTTAGTTTTAGATTTTCTCAATTCCTTTTTATAAGATCTTATGGCGCTTTTATAAGGCGCCCAGTTTTTAGTTCTAAAGCAATCACTGAAGATTTTCCTTATTTTGTCTCTTTGGGCTCTGAGATCCCCATTCCACCAGGGTGGGGATTTCTTTCTTGCTGTACTAACTGGAGTTGATCTTTCAAAGGCTTTCTTCATAACCTCTTCTAGTTTATTTACTCTATTATCAAGATCCTCAACTGTAGTGACAGTTGTATTTAGTGGGAGCTTACTTAGTTTACGCTTAAGTGTGTTACTATATCTTTCCCAATTTGTCCTGTGGGGGTTCCTGTATTTCGAGGGGGTGTTGGAAATTCCGTGCAGATTAAAGAGGATCAGACGGTGATCAGACATTGAAGGCCTATCAGATACTCTCCACTCTTCTACAGACACGCTGTCGTTCTCTGACAACAGGGTTAGATCCAGCACCTCCTCCCATCCAGGAAACCGGTTTGAACTCGGGAATATGAATGTGGGTGTATTACCTCTACCTTAACCATTGTTGTATCTGATGTGCTGAAATTAGATCAAAGGAATGCATTTATACCGTTCTTCATAAGAATACACGCCCGCGGTTTACCCACCTCGCTCTTATAGTAGAGTTTATAATTATTTATGTTTAGTCCCATGACTGTATCGTGCTTGACCCAGGGCTCTTAAATTAGGCTAATGTCTATATCCTCCTCACTGAGAAGGACAACTAGATTATCTGTAGCACATTTGGAGTGCTGCAGATTTATTTGGGCTACTTTAAGTTTCCGGTTCAGGGTCATCTATCAACTTCACACCCATGAGAAGCTCACCAGCTCCATCAACCCCGGGATCTTCTTCTACCGGGCTAACCTCTCCGAGGAATACCCGCACTCTAGCCTTACGGATACCGAAGCAGAGTCGATAGTCAGCCTTCTCTACGGCGTCCAGTGATTCTGCGCAAATAGCTAGCAGAATGGGCTTATTTGTAGGCCTTCTTGGCTCTTCAACCTTTATAAGCTCCCATTCCTCGATCGCCGGTATGTCTTTATTATGTAGCTTAAGACACCGCAGCAACTTTTCGCCTGGTTCACCCATCGGAGGCAGCCAAATGCGCGCACGTGGTCTCCTTGGAATGTCCTTAGCTGGATTCAGCTTGAGCTTCAAGCCGACAAAAGTGTCGCTGATCTTAGCGACGCATCCAGCAAGGAAATCCAGGGAGAACTGGCTCGCGCACTTGACTACCCGGTATCCCCGTAGGGATTCCGACGAGTCGAACTCTGGGTGAGGACCTTCGGGGTTGTCGAGTACGTAGTTCATTACGAGGCTCGACAGCCTCACATCAATCTCCACCCATTTTTGCTGCACTGCCAGCGGTGTCTTGCTATTTTCATCTATTATCGCCGCCTGTAGGTGATCTCTGGCGACGTCACTAAAATAGCGATGCTTCGCGGGTGCGGCGGACTCCGCATCACCTCCTTGCTTAGCCTTCTTTGCAATGGCCCCTTGGCCGCCTTCATTATGAGAGCGGTTCCGTTTCTTTGCTTCGGTTGGCTCGATTGTGGCTGCACGACCTTTCTGTAACTTTTCGTACTCTTCCACTATTTGCATGTATTTTGCCTTGTCTTCCTCGTCACGCTCATGTACCGTACCGGCCGCTGCATTTTTGTCAATTTTATTTAACATATACAGCGCCTTCTGGTACATCTGTCTCATGACCACGCCCGAGGGTTTCCTTTTCTTAGAGGCGGGATTGCTGCCTGCAACGGCCGCCGATTTGCTGGTTGTTGGTTGCTCGTCCGGAGTACTACGGCAGGCACTACCGGTGCTATTTTTGACTATTTGCAGAGTGGTGATACTTTGTCTGGCATCTTCCACCCTGCTGGTTTCTGGCGCTTGTACAACTGGGGTACTATGGCTGGCGCCACCAGGAGTACTTGCAACCATCTTACCTCTCTTTGGGGATTTGAGGAGCTGCTCCTCCTCTGACAGCGTTACGTCGTCCCCTTCTTCGTTGGTACGCTGTTCATGTTGCTGTTTTTGGTTTGTTTGTTGTTTGTTTTTTGTTTGTTCTTCCATATGTGGTCCCACGAGTAGTCCGGAAAGGGTTAGTCGCTCGTCCGCAGAGCCGGGATGCGTAGAGAAGGCACTTCTTACAACCGACCTTGCCCGGGCATCGGAGGGGACCGTACGCGACCAGCCATTTTTTACTACCCGCTGGCCATTCATCCATCGGCACGGTTGCCTACACACCTTGGCTTGGGTAGTGTTGGTACGGTAATCCTGCCATTTCCACCTCCAGCAATAAAAACAACACTCCAGCTTGGATTGTTAAGGAATATTGCCGAAGGCTTCAATACCAGGCTTCCCTCTTAGTTCATGGAGGCATGATACAATTCACACTGTGAATTATACCATGACACCATTTAAGCCCCCTCGCCACGGCAAGACGACCAACGCTGAGGAGGGTCAAGAGGGTACTACGACACACTTTGAAGAAAACGTCGCCCCGGGAGCACACGCTGAACTGTTTCCTCATCGAGGCGGAAAATATAGCGAATTCTCGGCCGCTGACGCACTTGCCCATCGATGCCAACCATGAGCAGCCGCTGGCTCCTAATGACTTCGTTCTAGGTGAAGCCAACACACCGCAAACTCCGATTGCCAACGAAGTTCTGGAGAAGACGTGCCTTCTGCGATAACAGTGGCGTCTGGCCCGACAACTAAGGGACCATTTTTGGAAACGATGGATAGCGGAATACCTTCCCACATTGACATGCCGGGTTAAGTGGTGCCAGAGGGCAAAACCTCTGCAGATAGCTGACCTCGTCTTTATATGCGATCCCAATGTACCTCGCCGGGAATGGTGCCGAGGTAAGTTGGAACGCTTGTATGCGGGAGCAGATGGTGAGGTCAGACGAGCTGACGTACTTACTTCCGGTGGATAGAAGCGACGCGCCGTCTCCAAATTGGCTGTTCTGGATGTCGAAGGTAGTGAATCGGGCTGATTCACGGGGGTAGGGATGTTGGGAACTCCTGCCTTTAACATAATTTCAATTTCATGTACTTCATTTTTGTATTCCATTTTCATATATTCCATTTCGATTTTCTCATTTATATTTCAAATACTTTACATACATACATATGTTACTCTCATTTATTAGAGATACACATGTACACATGTTTGTTACTGAGTATCATCTATGTATCCCATGTATTTAATTTGCCGCTAACTCTTTGCATGCACGTATGTATATGTATGTCCTCGCAATAGATACGGTCAATGCAGTATTGTCTATTTCGTTTGGTTTTTCTGTTCGTATACATATGTACATGCAAGTAGGCAAAGCATTGGAGTTGTTTGTCGCGGAGTTCTGCCATTGTAAATATGTATGCACAAATTAATGTTAGGTTTTTGTGTACATACATACCGCAATGTGTCTTTCGCTCATTTACCGCTGCCATAATTTGGTTGATCTGCTGGCGCAAGTCAATCTCAAAGTCAGTCGTCAACCAAAGGAATCGAGTAAAGGAAACACTGCGGTAAGTAACTCCTAAAGTATTGTCAATTATATTTTTGTAAAAAGACTTTACATTTTTAGAAATAAACCAAGTAATACGTCATTGGACTAAATTTGTGTATGCGCCTTTTTTCTGACAACGTTACTTGCGTTAAATTCGCAAGCGGGTTGACGACAATACATATTTCATTCACCTTATTCCCTTAATTAAAGTGAATTCGATTTTTTAAATATGTGGCAACCCTTCTACGTGTCATTTAGAGGTAAAGTATTTTCAAATCTAGTTANTTTTCTGACAACGTTACTTGCGTTAAATTCGCAAGCGGGTTGACGACAATACATATTTCATTCACCTTATTCCCTTAATTAAAGTGAATTCGATTTTTTAAATATGTGGCAACCCTTCTACGTGTCATTTAGAGGTAAAGTATTTTCAAATCTAGTTAAGTTGATACCCATATTGTAATATCTAATTCATTTAACTTATTAAATAATTTTAATGAAATTTGTAACAGATGGAAACGCTTTTCAAAAATACAAAAAACTTTATTGCACATCTACAGGCCAAGCACTGCCATTTGACACCTCACTTTTGAAAATAGAACGAACTATACCTATGCCAAGCCACAAAAAACAAAATTTTCAACTTCAAACTGCATTTACAGTGAAAAAATGAAACTGATCCAAAAACCAATGGCATTTTTGAATTTAGCGTCCTCAATTTTAGTAAGAAGCGAATTTTCATTTAAATCCGTCCACAATTCTATTTTTGCCCACATATTATATGGAAGGGCAGCACTGTGGGCCTTCGCATTTTAACTTGTGCCCTGGTGAACTATATATGCAGGGTGTCCCAGAACTCAACCTCAATCCGAAACGGGGTGACAAGATTGATTGGAAACATCATGAGAAAAAAATAAAAAAAAGCTATCCCATGCAGTTTGAAAATGATGGGCATTTAAGAAAAACCTAGAAATTTGGTCAAACTGTAACCATTTTTCGGTTATTGTGGTTAATTTTTATTATTTTTGTTCATTTAAACTTTGAAACCTTAACCCTAAATAACATTTCTAGAACCTAAGTCAAAAATAATGACACAATTGTCCCAATTTTTCTAGAACTAAGACTATTTGTTACACTATGAATTTAAAATTTTTATAATTTGTCGACTTTGATAGGCCCTCCTTTAAAAAAATGTACTAAAGTGCCTTGGCAAGTGCCATTAAAAGTTCGCGCATTTAATCTTCTTCTTCTTCTCTTCTTTTTTGGCGCTGTAACCGCCTAAGCGATTTTGGCCGAGTTCAGCAAAGCACGCCAGTCGTTTCCCCTCTACGCCAATTGGAAACGCCAAGTGAAGCCAAGTCCTTCTCCACCTGATCTTTCCATCGCAGTGGGCGCCTCCCTCTTCCTGTGCTACCACCTGCGGATTCCGAGTTGAGTACTTTCAGAGCTAGAGCGTCGGTGTCCATTCGAACGACATGTCCAAGCCAGCGCGCTGCAGCGGAGCCGCTGTATTTTAATTCGCTGTACCATATCCATGTCGTTGTAAAGCTCACAGCTTATCGTTCCATCGTCTGCGGTACTCGCCGTCGCCAACGCGTAAAGGCCCGTAAATCTTCCGCAAAATCTTTCTCTCAAACACTCCAAAAGCCGCCTCATCGGTTGTTGCCATTGTCCATGCTTCTGCGCCATATACCAGCACGGGCGTAATGAGTGACTTATAGAGCGCGGTTTTCGTACGTAGAGAGAGGACTTTTCTCCTGAATTGCCTACTCAGTCCAAAGTAGCACTTGTTGGCAAGAGTGATTCTGCGTTGGATTTCAATGCTGACATTATTATCGGTGTTATTGCTGGTTCCCAAGTAAACAAAATTCTCTACTTTCTCGAAATTGTAACTGTCAACAGCGACGTGGGTGCCAAGGCGCGAAGTGCTGACTGTTTGTTTGATGACAGAAGATGCTTCGTCTTGTCCTCGTTTTCCACCAGACCCATTCGCTTTGCTTCCCTATCCAACTTGGAAAAGGCAGAACAGCCTTCGCGGCTTTTATTACCGATGATGTCGATGTAATCGCGTATTTAATCAGGATTGTAAAATGGTACAATACTTGTTAGTTTCATACTAAAAAAACGAGTAAAAAAATAAAAACCTCAAGTAACCTGATTTTTGCTATCCCGTTTTACTCAGTACAAATGTTTTTTATTCGCACAAGCTCTTGGTAGGTTCTTAATTTTTACGGCAAAGTAATGAGAGAGATGGATAGTGGACATGTTTGCCCTGAGGGAGCGAGACAGATAGTGACGCCACTTTTACCAAAGCCAACAAAAGTAAGTAAATTTAATAAAATAATGACAAATCTTGACCTAGTTTAATTTAGGTTTATTAGAATAAAAGTCAGATAGGGAGATAACATTTTTTATTACAATAAATGTTCAAATTGTTTACCATCAGCCTCAATACACGCCCTAAATCTTCTTAAAAAAGATCTACTTATTAGCCGGGCATATCCTCGAGAGTGGATGTCCTCAGCAGCTTGAGAAATTAGTTCACGCAGCTCGGCTATGCTCTCAATAGGCTTTGAATAAACTTTTTCTTTGAGAACGCCCCAATAAAAAAACAGGGGATTTTAATCTGGGGAGCGGGCTGGCCACGAGATAGTGCCTGAACGTCCAATCCACCTTCCCGGATATTCCTGGTCAAGGAAATCTCTTACTTGCACTGCGTAATGCGCTGGGCAGCCATCTTGTTGATACCACATGTGGCGACGATCTGGTAGTGGTATGTCCTCTAACAATGTTGGTAAATTTTCTCGTAAAAAATGTAGGTAATTCGTGCCATTCAAGTTCTCAGGCAGATCTAAATGCCCAATAATTTTACCAATAGGTTTACTTTAAAGCGATATCTGTCTTCTCGCATTAAATGTGGATTCGCCACATGCCACTCGTGAAAATTGTGTAAGTTTATGTAAATAACTTTTTTAAATGTAGATTCATCTGACCAGAGAATTTTTTGGATGAATTGGGGATTTTCATTATGCGTCTGTAGCATTGTTCTACAAAATGAAATCCTTTCAGGATAATCTCGAGGAAGAAGTCTTTGAACTCGTTGTACGTGAAACGGGTGCATTTCGGCTCTTTGTAAAGTACGATGTGCTGTGCTTTTGGGTATTCCCGTTCTTTCTTCAATTCCACGAACGGAAATACTTGGGTCATTTGCGACCTCTTGCAACACTTCTTCCTCGTAAGGAAAGCGAGCTCTACCTCCAGCCCGTATTTGATTCGGGAAATGGCCGCCCTCTGTGAGTAAACGGTGCACATTAACAATCACGCGGTGATCCGGATAGCGCTCTAAATTTGGATATCTTTCCCGATAAAGTCTAGCGGCGGCACTTGCGTTGCATCTGCATTCTCCATAAATGAGGTGCATGTTCGCAAATTCTTGTGAAGGTGGCGCGTAGGCATGGTAGATAACAAGGATGCCAACACAAAAGTCCAATTCCAAAAGAGAGAAGCCAAAGTTGCCGGTATGTAATCAACAAGTCCAATTCACAAAAATCCAAGTACAAAAAGTCAAAGTTGTCAGTACTAAATCAACACAAGCGAATGAGCGAAACGTACTAACTGCAGTGTTGCCGTTACAGCGTCAGACTGGTAGCGTAGCCATTTGCTTGGTATGGCGACTGTCTCTGTTTCATTCGCATGCGANCCAAAGTTGCCGGTATGTAATCAACAAGTCCAATTCACAAAAATCCAAGTACAAAAAGTCAAAGTTGTCAGTACTAAATCAACACAAGCGAATGAGCGAAACGTACTAACTGCAGTGTTGCCGTTACAGCGTCAGACTGGTAGCGTAGCCATTTGCTTGGTATGGCGACTGTCTCTGTTTCATTCGCATGCGATTAAACGACGCATCTCCGTCTCACTGCGTGGCGTCACTATCTGTCTCGCTCGCTTACGGCAAACATGTCCACTATCCATATCTCTCAACATTTGAACTGAGTAAAATGGGTTAGCAAAAATCGGGTTACTTAAGGTTTTTATTTTTTTACTCGTTTTTTTTTTTAGTATGAAACTAACAAGTGTTGTACCATTTTACGATCCTGATTAAGTGCGCGAACTCTTAATGGCACTTGCAAAATACTTTAGTACATTGTTTTTAAAGTAGGGCCTTTCAAAGTCGACAAATTATACAAATTTTAAATTCACAGTTTAACAAATAGTCTTAATTCTAGAAAACTTGGGGCAATTGTGTCATTATTTTTAACTTAGGTTCTAGAAATGTTATTTAGGGTTAAGGTCCCAAAGTTTAAATGAACAAAAATAATAAAAATTAACCAAAATAACCGAAAAATGGTTACAGTTTGACCAAATTTATAGGTTTTGCTTAAATGCCCATAATTTTCAAACTGCATGGGATAGATTATTTTTCTGATTTTTCTCATGATGGTTACATTAATCCTGTCACCCCGTTTCGGCTTGAAGTTGAGTTCTGGGTCACCCTGTATATACTAAAATGTATGATAAAAATAATGAAATTGTATGAAAAAAATAATAAGCGAATAAAATTATTGAATTTCATCCACTTACTGTATTGACTAAGGATTTCTGCTAATTTTCGCCATTTTTAATACTTTTATAGCTAAGAGTGATACAGACAAGATGGCGGGATGTTTTGGAAAATACTGCGGAACAAAAACTGCTTCACAAAATAATGCATGATCTGTCAAACAGTCACTTTACGCACCTATTTACAGTTTTCACACCTTTTCACAAAGGGGGCATTCCCATAAAAGCCTCTTAAACTTACGAGCTTTACACAGTTTTAGACCTTACGCAGTAAAAAATTTGCGCCAAATATGCAAGGAAAGCTTAACGTCGAAAAGCTGTCATCACAACAGACAGCCAATGCAATCGCCACTGGACTCTCACACCTGCTCTCTGAGAACACCCTTCAACAAGCCGACATATGCGAGCAGTGCAACTACATTTCCCGCTCATTAAGTACCGCCGCCGAAGAAGTAGTCGGATTTCAGCAAGCCCGAAAGAACAACTAGTACGATGAGGAGTATCAGGAAGCTACAGGGGAAAAAAATGCCGCCTACAGGGCCACGCTACGTTCGGGAAGACCTTGAAATGCTGGTAGACAGGAAGAATGCCCGAAAATTTTACCAGAGAGCTAGCTAGGCGACTTACGAAAGGTTTTAAGACCAGGGCATACTCCTGTAAGAACAACAATGGCGATCTAGATACCGATGTTCAGAACGTACTTAAATTATGGAGGACACACCTTTCCACCCTACTGAATGGTAGCACGGAAAGTGGTGGAGAAGAAGAACCGGAGCCCACAGTCTATGACGACGTAGTCAATGTTCCTCCGCCTGACTATGACGAGGTATAAATAGCAATAACGCGGCAGAAAAACAACAAAGTTTATGGAGCTGACAGCCTGCCAGCTGAGCTATTCAAGTACGGTGGCCAGGAGTTTATAAGGTGCATGCATCAACTCTTTTGCAGAACATTGTCAGATAAAAGCATGCCTGACGATGTGCTCTGCCCAATCCACAGGAAAGACGACCACGCCATTCGCGCCAACTACCGCAGGATCAGCCTCCCGAGCATAGGTTACAAGTCTTATCGAGCGTGTTGTGTGAAAGACTGAAGTCCACCGTCAGTGAACTTATTGTGCCTTATCAGTGTGGCTTTAGGCCTGGAAAATCCACCATATACCAGGTATTCACAATACGCCAAATCCTGGAAAAGCCCTGCGAGAAAAGGATCGACACTCGCCACTTATTTGTCGACTTTAAAACAGATTTCGACAGCACCTAAAGGAGTTGCCTATACGCCGCTATATGTGAATTTGGCATCCCAGCCAAACTGATACGGCTGTCTTAAATGACGTTGAGCAATACTACCAGCTCCGTACGACCTCTCCAAGCCGTTCGCCGTCAAACGGGGTTTCAGACAGGGCGACTCCCTTTCATGTGACTTCTTTTTTCTGATGTTGGAGAAGATTATAAGAGCTGAAGAACTGAACTTCTCAGGAACAATTTACTACAAGAGCGTGCGATTTCTGGGTTATGGCGATGACATCGACATCATCGGGAACAAAAACGCGAAGTCTGTTCTGCCTTTTCCAAGTTGGATAAGGAATAAAAGCGAATGGGTCTGGTGATAAATGAGGACAAGACGAAGTATCTCCTGTTATCAAACAAACAAAGTCAGCATATTCGCGCATTGGCACTCACGCCACTGTTGGCAGTAGTATTTAATTTAGAGAAAGTAGAGAATTTCGTTTACTTGGGAACCAGCATTAACACCGATAATAATGTCAGCATTGAAATCCAACGCAGAATCACTCTTGCCAACAAGTGCTACTTTGGACTGAGTAGGCAATTCAGGAGTACAGGAAGTCACTCACCTTGCCTGTGCTGGTATATGGCGCAGAAGCATGGACAATGACAACATCCGATGAGGCGGCTGTTGGAGTATTCGAAAGAAAGATTTTTCGGAAAATTTACGGGCTTTTACGCATTGGTGACAACGACATGCACATAGTGCAGCGAATTAAAATACAGCGGGTCCGCTGGCTTGGCTTGTCGTTCAAATGGACACCGATGCTCCAGCTCTAAAAGTATTCAACTCGGAACCCGCTGGTTGTAGCAGAGGAAGAGGGAAGACCCCACTGCAATGGAAAGGCCAAGTGGAGAAGGACTTGGCTTCACTTGCCATTTCCAAATGTCGTCAGTTGGCACAGAAAAAAAACGACCGGCGTGCTTTGTTGGACTCGGGAAAAATCGCTTAGGCGGTTAAAGCGCGAAATAAGAAGAAGAAGAATAAAGACTTTACGAGCTTAAGGGAATCCCCTAAATATGTAGGTATGACACTCAGTACGCCAATAATACAATAAACGAGTAGATATATACTAGGCTTGGAGAACTTTTGAACTAAAGAGCGAATGGGCCAGCTCTAATTATAAAATTCTAAAATTAATTGAACTAGATCATTAGTTCGTTCATTAAAGTGAACTAAACTTTTCTGTGCCAACCAGGGGCGCACCCGGGAATATATTTAGAGATATATCACCAGAAAATACTGAAAATTCGCTTCAGATAGTATGCTCTCTAAAATACATTTATGCAAGTTTTATGTACAGTATGTATGTAATAAATAAATATGCATGTTTCATAAATTGCACTTTATTTAAATAAAATTATCAAAGAACTCAAACGTTTTTAACCGACTTCAAAAAAGGGGGATGTTATCAATTCGTAGGAATATTTTTTCTATTTTTATGTATTATGCTACCGCATAACTTTGGACCACGTGAACCGATTTCAATAATTCTTTTTTTTTATCGAGTACTCCAAGCGTCGTCCCGTAATTTTGTTAGGTCCGATCATTGGATCATGAAAACATTAACGGTATTCTTAAATTTGTATATGAGAATTGAACTAGAATGAGTTAAAACAAAACACCCTTTTGTCGCTTTATCGTTTATTTTCCAAAACAATTGTTTCAACACGCGCGTGGTGTCATCTTCAGTTGCTGATATTCAACTAGAAAGTTCTAGAAACACAGGATGTGCTAAACTTTCAAAAGTAATACAAAATTTTAAAAAGCAATTTTAATGTTCATTTTCCTCGATTTCTAGTTTACGATAGAGATGGTAATTTTTCACGACCGCCTCATTTTTTTTAATATTTCGAATGCCGAAAAAATTAACAGAACTTGTATTTTTATTATGTAGCTAATTTTGGTGGAACGAATTCGAAGTTGGCAAATTAAGTCTTCGAATCCTTGTTAAGTACATACGTATCAGTAGAAAACTCTTTAAGGCAGCAAAGTGTAAAAACAACAGTAAGTGAGTATGCACTGCATATTTTTAGGACAATGTTTTCATTCGTAGTTAAACTTAAATTCATATAAAATGACGCACAACAAATGGAAATTTTCTTCAATCAAAATTTCTTAAATCAGTTTGCAGCTCTCAAGAAAAAAATTCTCGTATATTTATTTCTTCAATATAAATATATAATAATAAAAAATAAATAAAATAAATAAAATATTTCTTGTGATTTTTCTTGAGAGCTGGATTCTAAGCTTTAAGATTCAGTTTGTATTTGAGGTTATTAGCTTTAGGAGGGTTTGAACCCCAAAACCCACCCCTTGTGTGCCCTAATGGTGCCAACACCCCAATAAAAATGGAATTGTAATCAGGGTTGCCACTTTGGTAAATTGTTACCAAAATTGGTAGAAAAAATTTGGGTTGGTAAAAAGGTAAATTTTTTCTCATTTTGGTAGATTTTTGATGAACTTTCCGTTCCCGATTTATTATACGTAATTATCTTTATAATAAATGTATATCGATATATGGCGAACATATCGCGCTCCATTCAAAACTAATTTTACTGGAATTTTGATTGCCTAAATATTTTGAATGATTATTTAAATATAAAGAAAAAATGGACAGGTACATATGTAATTACGCCTTATGATTGTTCACAAAATAAAAATAAATCAACGCCATTTTTTATTTATGGAAAAAAAATAAAAATAAAACTAACGGGAATTTGAAGCAGCACATTGTTGGCTATACTCAAATAGTATTTGCTTTAAAACTCCATACCTTAAATTGTTCTAAAAAATTCGAAATTTAGACGAAATGTTTTGGAATTTTTGTATATGTTGTATATAGTTTGAATCCCCGATTTTTTTTAGATTTAGTTATAGCAATAAAAATATAGCAATAAAAAAATTTTACTCGAAAAATATTGCGAACATTACATAAAAAATCACTTTTTTAAGTCACAGTATTTGTCTATAACAACTCGAGTTGAAATTTTTCAAATAATGAAGTTTCATTGTTGCCTTTGGTTTCATCACTTCCGCTTTTGGTTGAAGGAAACTGAGAATATGCCAACAAATAATATAATTCAAATACCGTATAACTAGTTAAATAAAAAGTCCTTAAAAACAATTTCAATTCTTATTGGAATAACTAAAAAAAAACAAAAAAAAACTATAGTTTCAATTAAAATAAATAAAAAAATAACAAAACTATGGTTTTTGTTAAAATAAGTATAAAAAAAGTTATTGGTAGATATTTCCCAGATTTGGTAGATTTTTTTCAAGTGGATGGTAAATATTTTTTTTCGTCAGTGGCAGCCCTGATTGTAATTTTAACACATATGACATCTCGTTTTTTGTTGTAAGGGCATAAAGAAAGGCATTTTAATCACAGTATATACAGTAATAAACCTTTTTGCAGTTTTTCACCATTTGGTCCCCGAGGCGTACTTTTGGGTTGTGTGCAGCGTTTTCGTTTTGCGCGCACGGCAACACTTACTGTAGGGAATTTCGCTTCATGATTAGAAAAAGTTCATTTGGAGGATAAAATATACATTATTAAATTTTCTAATTAGAAATTAGTTAAGCTCGAAAATTAGGATAATCATTTTATATGTAAACCTATTATTAGACAAATCAGTTGTAGGTTAGGTTAGAAATTGAACAATAATTTCACTTAATTTTATTCATTTTGCTGATTTAATTTTTATTATTAATTTTCAATTTTAATTCTTTTAATACATGAAATTATCGGTATGATTAATAAAATATGATACTTTTATTTACTCAAGGGCGTGAAAATATCTTGAAAACACCGCATCAATTACTGTTTTTGAGCTTGTAGTTTGAGTATTTCTATTCGTAAATATTCTTTAATTTATTTTTACTTTTAGGAATATAATCTATGGTTCTAGTTCATCTATCGCTAGGTTTACATTAAAGTCATGAATACATATAACATATCAACCTTTGTTTGCAAAATGGGAAGCTAAATTCATTTGTTCGGCATTTCCTCGTGCTCTCGTCTTCTCTTTGTACAATCTTTGAACTTACAGGTTTTTACACGAACCTGCGGAAGTTACAGGAAAAATGATCCCGTACTCCAAAATCATGTAAATGAGAGCGATTTTTGGAGAGTTGTGTACAGAATGAAGTTGCAAGATTTCACCCGATGCTTTTTTTGTTCCCGTACTTTTTGCTGTTACTCACGCTTTATACTCTCACCTCAGAGAATGATTCTGTTGTAAGACATTTTTACAGGATTTTGCACGGAACCTATTAGATCATCCATACATATGTATATATACATATATTCATGTATGTTCATGTAAGTTCTCAACGGTCCCTGTTAAAATAATTTTTTTTTTCAATTCAATTTTTCATTTTTTTTCAATAGACTACTAAACTTATGCCTAAAACCATGCTACGAATATCAAAACCACTTACAACAAATGAGTTCGTGCATGTGTATGTACACACAAACTTAAGTATGTATCCATATACATAGGTACAAAGCCGCATGCATGCGCGGAGTTTTATAATTGGAAGTAATAAGCATTTGTACTGCATTTCCTCTTACTCTGCATATGCCTAAATATATGCAACCATTTGAAGTAGCAAGTAAACATAGGGTGCTTCTAAGGAAATTAAAAAATTTCTGCCGCAATACACAATTTGGAAATTTGGAAACAACCGTGCCACTGGCGCATTGCGTAGTTCCTTTCTTTTCCGCTGCAGCGTTTGTGCATTTGTAGGCGCAGTGCTACAAAAGGAAATGCATGCATAAGGTTGCAAATTCGCAGGGTGCACTTGATGATTTTTTTGTCATTCCGTTATTCGAAAAAATATCTTTGGTGATGCATTTCCGAACGTTCTTTTTTGCAGTTCCCAAACATTTTTTAAGATGCATTTCTGTACGTTTTTTTGCAATTTGCTTCGAAATTTTCTGCTGGACTATGCGTTACAGCTTGGAAAATTTTACCCCTACCGAAACCAAAGATGTATACACATCAAAAGTCTTTCGGTTTTAACAAACACCACGCATTTACTTGTATAAAGTAGGAAAAATATGACTATATTTTTATCCACAAGTGGTATTTCGATATAATTTGTGCTTTTTTTTACAAAATTGTATCTAAAATGTACACAACTAATACGTATTTCTTTATTGTTTTGACAACATTGTCTAATGTAAACGCGCTATTAAGTCGCAGCAGTTGCAAACTGCTTAGCGTTGAAAATAGTCAAACAATAGGTTTTGACCCTGTTCGAAATACAAAATAAGTTTTTTACGGTTTTTCATTTAACTTTTGCATATTAAACCTCTTCATATTATAACTGTTAATACGTTTTGCTTATTTAATTTCAGACAAGACATACAGCTGACATTAAAACATCAGTGCTTTTCTACTGCGGAAAACCTGCTATGGTCACAATGGACTACCAGATTGTAGCAAACAATCTAAGCAGCGACTTTCGCCTATCTTACTACCCACATTCTCTCAAGGATTTTACTAAGATGTTGAGAGAAATTTTTGGAGAAAAATCAAAGCACAAATTATATGGCGACTTCAAAGAAATAGATGTTGAGAAGAGACAAGCATTTTACATACATTTTATTGAGAAACAGTAACTGACTGTAAAATAATGTATTGAAATATATATTTTGAGTTTAAATAATACATAATTTTACTCTAATATGGAAAGGCTCTCCAACTAATTTTCCTTCAAAAACGAGCTTTATACAAACGTGTTGCCGCGACCGCAAACTGTATGTACAAAAATCTCAAGAAATAAAATAAAGCAAGCAAGCAAACAAAATAAAACAAGAAGTATAGGTTCGGGCGAAACCGAACTTTATATACCCGGCGCATTTATTAAATATACACCCCTATTCCGCAACTCTTTCGTATTCGGATTTCGTTACGAATCGAAGAAATGGTATGCTGCAATCAGAATCGTATTTTCGAAATTCGTAACAATGGCATGCCCAAAAACGAACGAGCTTTTTTGCGTAATTTTGTACGAAAACTATTCTGAGTCGGAAGCGAGACAAAAGATGTAAATCGATGTGTGTTTGCAGGAAATATTAGTGGTGTTCTTTTGAACAGATAAATATGCCTTTCCCATATACGTATATTTTGATCAACTACTTTATATGAACAAACAAAAAAGAATGTTTGAGGCTCCTTCTTGAGAAACTTGGGTCCGGTTTAATTATTGTACAATGATTTTTAGTTCTTGGGTCCAAGCGAATAACTTTCACATGCACGTGTAATCAAAGGATTACACTCAAATTTAAAACAAATGTTTCAAATTTCCGAGCATTAGTAGTATGGATGCAAATTTTTGGGAGTAACATCGATACATCGATGTTTCGAAGCAACGGAAAAATTAAAATCGATGCTAAAATACATTGCCAGAAAAACATCGATATATCGATGGTTTCCGATGATACAAACTTTGTTAGCATGTAATCACATTAAGAGGAAAATATAATATATTTCAATTCAAACTTTCTGTAATTCAATTAGAACAAGTAAGAAAGTTTAAGTAAATAATAACATTAAATAACATTAAATACCCGGCGCAAGTATTAAATATATGATTTCCACCTTTCCGAGAGCTACTGCTACATGGTAAACCGGGGTGTATCAATTTTGAGTTAATTAGCGTCCTTAAATTTCGAAATATTGAAGTTTCAAGTATTTCTGAAATTTACCGTTATATGAAAAGGGGCCTCAATTTTAGTCCGATTTCAATAATTTTCAACGTTTTGCTTTTATGTGGCAAGCACAATACACATACCGAGTTTGGTACAAATTGGTAGAACGGTTACCGAGATACATATATGTGATCATAAGTGGGCGGTGCCACGCTCATTTTTCAAAATTTTATCAGAAACGTATTTCTTGGTAAAGAATTGTTGCAAGCATAAATTTTGAATAAATTAGCTTTAATATTTACTGATTTATCGAAGATTTCGTATATCCAAACTACCATTATATGGGATGTGGGTGTGGTTATTGTCCGATTTTAAAAATTTTCAGCCATTGTGATGCTGTAGCAAGGCTAACAACTGTGCCAAGTTTGGAAGAAATGGCTACAGGTGTTACCAAGATATATACATGTAACCATAAGTGAGTGAATAATCTTCAGTAGTTACTAAAATATCGCAGTTTTCGTATTTCTGAAAATTACCGTTATATGGGAGGTAGGCGTGGTTATTGTCCGATTTTGCCTATTTTCAATGCCATCCGTCCTACGTCCTAAAGAAGTGCACGTACCAAGTTTCGTTAAGATATCTAAATTTTTACTCGAGTTAGCGTATGCACAGAAGGACGGACGGACAGACAGTCACCGCTTAATCGATTTCTCTTTTCATTCTGATCATTTATGTGCACATTTGTCTATATCTATCTCGATTCGTTTTGTCTGTTACAAACAACCGTTATGTGAATAAAGTTATAATACCCTTGTATTTATTTACCATTCCTTTACCCTTCCTATAAATAGAATAGAAATGCATGCCGTGGAAAGTTCGCTGAGCCTAAAATTCTAACGCCCAATTTCCTTGAAATTTCAACGGGATCCCGGTTCTTTTTTAATGACTACTCAAGTAGCACAAAAGTCAAAAAAACACCAAAATATTTTGTGTATTTTCTGCATCGCCGTGATATACATTTTCAATATAAAAAATATGCCATTTCTAAGCGCAGTTTTTGAACAGTTTATTTCGATTCAGTGTAAAGGTTATACCGCTTTTTCGTGCATTATTTACACCTACCGTAAATTTTTTTTACTGATTTTCGGCATATATATTATGCCAGTGGTATACAAGTTTTCGTATTGGTATTGGCTCAAATCATACACCATAAAGGTAAAGAATTTACATCATATTCTAGCATAAATATATCTTCATGAGTGTGAAGAGTACAAAAGGATCCGGGGAATAAAATTTACTACTAATCGCACAGCGTTGCCACAGACAAATTTTTTTTCCTACCAAACCATAACCAACTAAAACCTACCAAACATTTTTTTGAGTTTTAATATTTGTTTTCAATGTCAAATTTTTTAAAAACATAGCTAACATACCATTTAGTAAAACTAAAACACAACTAGATTAATAAAAACAAATTAACTGCGTATAACGATTCATTTTACTGTACAGACTTATCCATGGGTACATATGTCTCTTTACACATATATACATATCGTCACTAGATACGAATAAAGACGGGAGCTCAAAATTTGAAAAAGAGGCGTAAAAAAATTCGGCGAACAAAGACTCTTAACATAGGTGACGGCCAATAAAGCCGCGTTAACCTCTTTGACAGCGAAGAAAGGCCCATAAACTTATATCCGCGGTCAACTATATTTTCGAGTGCAACAGTATTCGCCAGAACTCCCCAAAGAATTTTTCCGAGCTCTTTATTCGTGTCTAGTGACGATATTATTATTATCACAACGAAGATACCCGCGCTGAGACCTAAGAAGATATATTGTGCTAAATCAAAATTGTAATCACTCCAACCTTATGCTATTTAAAAAGCTCAGCACTTTGGATGAGGCCATGTTCCAAATTTTAGATGGAGAAGACAATCGTTCTCCAAGGTGTATCAATCTACGATTCATGCTTCGTGGACAGGCACATAGAATATACTCTGGGGTTTCTTTCACCAGTCTCTACAGAAAGATCCATTTAATTAAAACCGTACGTTAATTTGCAGTGTGCTGTCAGATTGCCAGTAAGAGTTCTAAGTTCAAGGTGTCTTTTGAAGTTCCTGCTGGAAAGATTTTTGCATATCCTTGATTGTCTTATTCCCTTTGACTTCCTCCAGTGGCAGCAATTTGAGATTATTCCCAGCTAGCTCCTAAGTAGGTCTGCAGTGTATCCTTTAGATGTACCACAGAAAGGCTAGGGACCATGCAAACGCATTTGGGCTTCACGCTTTGCGAGACAGTCAGCCCTTTCGTTGCCTTCAAACCCTTCATGCGTGACGCTATTGTGGGCTCGCAGGTGGTTCAAGAGTTTGCAAGCCTTGATGCCGTTTTAAAAGTCTCTAAGGCCTTTAACGCTGCCTCAATGTCCGACGTAATATTTATCCTGGCCTCATTTGCCTTCTACGATGACATTCGCGAACACAGACTTCGATTGGGAAGACTTCCGCCTGAAATATGGTGAGCGAGACAGTAACATTGAAAAGTACGGGATCGG
>NW_016157202.1:301950-303838 GCF_001687245.7 Rhagoletis zephyria
ATTGTATTCTTATTCAAAATTGTTCTTTATAAAATACGAAAATTCACCCAATTAAAGTACTAAATTGCATTGAAATGAAAAATATACATTAAATACGGAGGATATTACAATTTTTTACAACTTTTGTTTTAATTTTTCTATTTTTCAACAATTTTAACCACTGACTCAGCCAGATTCCTACGCACTGTGCTAAGTTTGCCTTGCTAATTCTTGTTGCTTATTTCCACTATTTCACTTTGCTCAGCCAACTACAATCAAGCGCAGCTATTCCGCTTCAATTCACTTGATCATGTGGTTGTTGGTTTTGTTGGGTTTTGTTAATATTTCTGTTATTAGAATGTTTAACTTTTAGGTGTGCTCGTCCTTAAGTTATTTGTTTTTTTATTTTATGGCCTTATAACAATTATATTCAACCATTTTTATGAGCTTTCTAGTAAAAAATGGTAACTTCTGTCAACTTCAACATAACCTCCAAATTTTGGTTGTAAATTTTTGCTTATTTTGTATATAAACACACTCAGCTCACACATGTAAATAACCAAAAATACTTTCAAATTCATTAGAATCCACTTAAACAAGTAATTAAATACTTTTCAACATGAATTAGCCGAGTGCACTTTTCTTTTGTTTACAATTTGGTTGCCAAACACGCTAGAGCTGATCGTTTGACACATTTACCAGAATTTACCATTCTAGGACTAAAACTGGTAACTTCTGACAGAGAGATAACCGTATTTGCCTCCTTTTTGTCCTCTCAATAGTCAGAGAACCGAGTACGGGATCGATTTCCAGTAAAATCTGATTGATTCTGACTGTTTCTGACTAGTCCGGACTCGTACGGGATCGCAACTTATTTGTGTTTGAATGTTAATGTAAATGTATGTGTGTGCATTTCCGGGATACAAAAGAATGCGTGTGTTTGCGTTTAGGATTGAGTGAAAGTCCAGCTGAGAAGGGAAATTTTAGCACTTCACAGGTATATTGGGCGCACGATCGCTAAGCTAAAGACAGGCTAATGTCAGAAAAGAAAGTGACTTCGAAACAGTTAGAAGTGTGTCGCGGGTAGACAGTTTATAGAAGTGAAAACAGTTTTGTGTATACACAGCTGCTTTATAAAAAGGGATAGAAGTGTCCGTTAAAACGGAAAGATATTTTTTTGCCAACATAAGAAAATACCCTTACATATTGGGATTGAAACCTGCCGCAAAGAGGTGAGTCCACACGGATAACAGATTTTGCTGGCCTGTTGTCTAACTGGCAAAGAAGTTCATTACATAACATAAAGCATTGTTAAACGAAGATCGAAGTCNACCTGCCGCAAAGAGATGAGTCCACACGGACAACAGATTTTGCTGGCCTGTTGTCTAACTGGCAAAGAAGTTCGTTACATAACATAAAGCATTGTTAAACGAAGATCGAAGTTGATTTAAATAATATATTTTTATAAAAATACATACATACATACATACATACGTATATAAGACTTGTCGAAAGCGAGGCAAAAGTTACTTGAAAAGTGGCTGATTAAAGAAGTTTGACCCTAACTACATACATTTTTAGATAAATTAACTTAAATAAAGAGTTCAATAATAATTGATTGAGAAAATAAAATTAAAAGTAAAATTAATTATAATAAATCAAAATAAATTAAAATAGCATTAAAATAAATTAAGATAAATTAAAATTAAAATTAAATAAAATTAAAATAAATTATAACAAATTACGTTAAACTGAAGTTAGATTATGTTAAATTCCAACTAAAGTGGTTCAAACGGCAAATGTATCTCACGATCGAATATGTTGAAGATAGCAACTAAACAAACACCCGTATGTGTGCATGTTTTTTTTTTTTTTTTTTTTTTTTTTTTTTTTTTTTTTTTTTTTTTTT
>NW_016157202.1:306856-309640 GCF_001687245.7 Rhagoletis zephyria
GTTTAGCATTAGTCTTGACAGCCTTGCTGCTACTTTTTCCGCCTTTTCGACTGCAGATTCGATATGAGCTTTAAATGTGAGCCTAGTATCGAAAACGATGCCTAAGTATTTTAGACTCTCCGTCGAGGTTATTTCGGTGCCGCAGACCCTAATTTTGGCCACTTATTGTAGCTTTCTACTACTGAGCAAAACTGCCTCCGTCTTCTGGTGTGCCAGCTCCAGACTTGCGTCCGTCAACCAATCGTTTACCCGGAGGATTGCAGAGTTTGCTGCCGTGGTTAAATCTCGCAAATGTTTGGCTACTACTACCACTGCTATATCGTCAGCGAACCCAATTTTTGCACCCTTGGCAGTTTCAAACGCAGAACGCCGTCGTACATTGCATTCCAGAGCGTTGGCCCGAGAATGGATCCTTGTTGCACGCCACCGGAGATATTATATTTTTTGACTCGGTCGTCTGATCCATAAATCAAAACCCGGTCGGAGAGATATTTGCTTATAATACTCTGAAGATATGTCGGGACTTTAAACTTCTGGCGGGCGTGGAGTATTTTCTGCCAGCTTGCAGTATTAAAAGCGTTCTTCACGTCTAGGGTGACCAGCAAGCAGTACTTTTTCGATCCACCTTTCCATTGCTTCCCGCTGATCGCCTCTTCCTCCAGCTATTTAACTAACATGGCCGCTCCTACAGTTGATCTACCCTTTCTGAAACCGAACTGCATATTTGATAGTCCTGCACCTGCCTCGATAGCTGCTGTTATCTGTTATTTATTATACGCTCCAGCAATTTTCCAGTCGTGTCCAGCATACATATAGGGCGATATGCTGAAGGACTTCCCGGTGGATTTCCAGCCTTGGGTAGGAGGACTAAGCGCTGCTGCTTCCATATATCAGGGAACGCGCCTTCCGCGAAGCACTCATTAAACGAGCGAACAAATACTTCTGGCCTCGCCTTTGAGATAATTTTAAGCACTCGGTTAGGAATGGAATCGGGGCCTGGAGATTTTGGTCCATAAAGCAAGTTCAAGGTGTCTTTTGAAGTTCCTGCTGGAAAGATTTTTGCATATCCTTGATTGTCTTATTCCCTTTGACTTCCTCCAGTGGCAGCAATTTGAGATTATTCCCAGCTAGCTCCTAAGTAGGTCTGCAGTGTATCCTTTAGATGTACCACAGAAAGGCTAGGGACCATGCAAACGCATTTGGGCTTCACGCTTTGCGAGACAGTCAGCCCTTTCGTTGCCTTCAAACCCTTCATGCGTGACGCTATTGTGGGCTCGCAGGTGGTTCAAGAGTTTGCAAACCTTGATGCCGTTTTAAAAGTCTCTAAGGCCTTTAACGCTGCCTCAATGTCCGACGTAATATTTATCCTGGCCTCATCTGCCTTCTACGATGACATTCGCGAACACAGACTTCGATTGGGAAGACTTCCGCCTGAAATTTGGTTTAGTACGAGCCCATTGGCAGACTTTTCTGGAATCTTGGTCCAAGTACGCAATAAATTATATCGCTACCTAAAGGTGAAAAGGTGCCAAGTCCATTTTTTTTTTAAGTTTAGTTTTTGATGCAGAATGACAGGTTATACAAAACTACATCGATTTTTCGTCTCTCCTGAAAAATTTCTAAAAATGGACTTGGCACCTTTTCACCCTTAGGTCACGATGTACGGATGTCCGTATTGCATATTGGCAATAATAACGTATACGTTTGTACTTAGGAACCAGGTATATTTACATGTTTGTGGCCGCCATTATACGAACGCACCGATGAAATATTTGTGTAAGGGGCTGTCCATATATTACGTAAGACCTTTCTGGGGGAGGGCGGGTGTAGAATTTTGTTACTTTTTCTTATATGGGGGGAGGGGGTGTCCCGTAGACTCTTACGTAATATTATTATTTTTTGTATTCTTATTCAAAATTGTTCTTTATAAAATACGAAAATTCACCCAATTAAAGTACTAAATTGCATTGAAATGAAAAATATACATTAAATACGGAGTATATTACAATTTTTTACAACTTTTGCTTTAATTTTTCTATTTTTTAACAATTTTAACCACAGACTCAGCCAGATGCCTACGCACTGTGCTAAGTTTGCCTTGTTAATTCTTGTTGCTTATTTCCACTATTTCACTTTGCTCAGCCAACTACAATCAAGCGCAGCTATTCCGCTTCAATTCACTTTATCATGTGGTTGTTGGTTTTGTTGGGTTTTGTTAATATTTCTGTTATTAGAATGTTTAACTTTTAGGTGTGCNACTGACTCAGCCAGTTGCCTACGCACTGTGCTAAGTTTGTCTTGTTAATTCTTGTTGCTTATTTTCCACTATTTCACTTTGCTAAGCCAACTACAATCAAGCGCAGCTATTCCGCTTCAATTCACTTGATCATGTGGTTGTTGGTTTTTGTTAATATTTCTATTATTACAATAGTTGTGTTTTTTTACAAATTATCCAGTAACTTGCCAGCAACTCTCCAGTAACTTTATTTCTAAGGATACGCTCTCATAGAAAAAATTTACAAAAAAGTACGTGAACGCTTTGCCAGTAATAATTTGCAAGTTTCATGAACAGCTGATAAATTGGTTGTTTATTCGCAGCATATTCCTAATAAAACAATATATTTTATATTTAAATATGTTTATTTTGTGAATTCCCACAATAAAAAGCCACAAACAGTTTCCTTATTAGTTTAAATTTCATCCAGCAACATGCGATCAGCTGTTTTTCGTACTGGCAAATTCTTACAAGTAAAAATTTATCCAGTAAAATCCAGTAAAAACTTG
>NW_016157202.1:309714-309930 GCF_001687245.7 Rhagoletis zephyria
TATTTTTAGAATGTTTAACTTTTAGGTGTGCTCGTCCTTAAGTTATTTGTTTTTGTTATTTTATGGTCCTATATCAATTATATTCAACAATTTTGATGAGCTTGAGGCCGTTTTTAGTGAAAACTTATTGTGGAAAAGCAACAATAATTTGAAAAAATGGTAGAAGTGATAGCTATTTCGGAAATCACCACATTTCCTCATCAGACTTCTTTCAGT
>NW_016157202.1:316236-354514 GCF_001687245.7 Rhagoletis zephyria
GTGCAAGTATGCTTTAAAGCAGCCGTGTCCGGTTAGTATTTGAGTCAGGTAGAAGTCAACCTCTCCATGTCTTCTGTCAAGCCATTTGCTTATACTCGGAATAAGTCTATATGCCCAGCGTCCGTTAGTTGAGTGGTCCCAGCGGTCTTGCCACTGCTGCAAACAATTTCGTCTCACCCTTTCTTTCTCCTGCTTTTCAGATATTGCACCTATTTTTGCCACTATGTCAATAGGACAGAGATGTTTATGATGANCTAACCACACTTACATATAAAAGTCTGCGTTCTTGCTTAGGCCCCCTGATGTTTAGCATTAGTCTTGACAGCCTTGCTGCTACTTTTTCCGCCTTTTCGACTGCAGATTCGATATGAGCTTTAAATGTGAGCCTAGTATCGAAAACGATGCCTAAGTATTTTAGACTCTCCGTCGAGGTTATTTCGGTGCCGCAGACCCTAATTTTGGCCACTTATTGTAGCTTTCTACTACTGAGCAAAACTGCCTCCGTCTTCTGGTGTGCCAGCTCCAGACTTGCGTCCGTCAACCAATCGTTTACCCGGAGGATTGCAGAGTTTGCTGCCGTGGTTAAATCTCGCAAATGTTTGGCTACTACTACCACTGCTATATCGTCAGCGAACCCAATTTTTGCACCCTTGGCAGTTTCAAACGCAGAACGCCGTCGTACATTGCATTCCAGAGCGTTGGCCCGAGAATGGATCCTTGTTGCACGCCACCGGAGATATTATATTTTTTGACTCGGTCGTCTGATCCATAAATCAAAACCCGGTCGGAGAGATATTTGCTTATAATACTCTGAAGATATGTCGGGACTTTAAACTTCTGGCGGGCGTGGAGTATTTTCTGCCAGCTTGCAGTATTAAAAGCGTTCTTCACGTCTAGAGTGACCAGCAAGCAGTACTTTTTCGATCCACCTTTCCATTGCTTCCCGCTGATCGCCTCTTCCGCCAGCTGTTTAACTAACATGGCCGCTCCTACAGTTGATCTACCCTTTCTGAAACCGAACTGCATATTTGATAGTCCTCCACCTGCCTCGATAGCTGCTACTAGTCTGTTATTTATTATACGCTCTAGCAATTTTCCAGTCGTGTCCAGCATACATATAGGGCGATATGCTGAAGGACTTCCCGGTGGTTTTCCAGCCTTGGGTAGGAGGACTAAGCGCTGCTGCTTCCATATATCAGGGAACGCGCCTTCCGCGAAGCACTCATTAAACGTGCGAACAAATACTTCTGGACTCGCCTTTGAGATAATTTTAAGCACTCGGTTAGGAATGGAATCGGGGCCTGGAATTTTTGGTCCATAAAGCAATTTGCGGCGTCGATAACTTCCTCTACTGTAACTTCAGGAAAATCACACTTGTTGCTAGGGAAGTTTTCTCTCGTAAAAGTTGGCTTCGAGGGGAATAGCTCGTTAACGATTTGCTCTACCTTTTCCGGACATGTTATCTGTGGCCGAATTGAAGTTTCCAGCTTCTTTGTAACCACCTTGTACGCCAATCCCCACGGGTCTTGGTCCACGCTACTGCATAGGTTCTGGAAGCACTTTTTCTTGCTGTTCTTTATGGCTTGTATGAGCTCCTTCCGTTTACGCTTATACAAGTAGTGTCCTCATACGGCCCTCGCACTCTAGCTCGTTGGTAGCTTCTCCTCGCCGAGTTGCATTGTCGCCGTAGGTGTGCTATGCGATCGTTCCACCAATAGACTGGGGCGTGTCTGCTGCTGGAGGATTTGCTTATCATCGAAGCATCACAAGCTTTTTTAATAGCGGCTATTAGGTGGTTTGCCATATTCGTAGCTCCCTCTGGTAGAACGATTTCTGATGCCATTAAGATAAGTGTTTCTTCATCCAGCGAACTCAGCTTCCAGCCGACTGTTTTCACTCTTGAAGTGCTTCGCCTTTGTATCTCGCCCTCTATCGTAAAGATGATCACCTGGTGATCACTGTGGGTGTCAACTTCCCAGAAGACGCGCTGAAAAAGGCCACTGCTCACAAAAGTCAGGTCGATGACTGACCCCGTGCCGTCCTTACAGAAGGTAAACTTGTCTCCGTTGTTTAGAAGTGCCACGTCTAGGACTGATAACGCCGTTAGGAGAGCTCTACCCTTGGCGTTTGTCCTGCGCCTTCCCCATTCTACGGCCCACGCATTAAAGTCACCAGCAATCACCACATTTGCCCTGGTTCTCGCATCCCTCACTATGTTATCCATTACTCTTTCAAACTCTTCGAGGCTGAAGCTTGGGGGTATGTAGCAACTGCAGAAGACCAGTCCTGCCACCTTTACACAAACGAAACCTACCTCAAGGTTTTCTATATGATAAGGCGTTGTAGCACAGCTCCATACCGCAGCTCTAGCGTTGCTGTCCTTTGCCCACAGCTGGGTTTAACTGGGTACTTTATACGGCTCACTTAGCGTTGCTATGTCTATATTTCTTTCCCTTACGGTTTGGTTCAACAACTCCTGAGCGGCCTTACAGTGATTTAGGTTCAACTGCATGTGTGCATGCATGAATGTATGTATGTATGTACTTATGGATTTGGTTAGGGATGTATGTATGAAAATGCACTCGAAATAAATGGAAGTAAAAATAATTAAACATAAATGATAACAAAAGAAAGTGCTAATAATGAACGAAGAATTTAAATGTGGCATATAGTAAAGCATCAAAATATAAATTCGCAGGTTCTTACCAGGCAGGGGCAATACTGGGGCCTCAAAACTTTGCATTTTGGAGTTGGAGCGCTTTACCCTAAATGAACCCAGCAGCGCGCATAGGTTTCAATAAATCGCCAGCGCCTATGTACGAAGGCGAAAACTAGGTCAACGACCGGAGTACATAATACTGCTGTTACATTTTTTTTACAAAAAGACGATGCAATAAATAAAGAGAGAGGTGTCAAGAACGCACATATGTACAAAGGGGAAACACAAGGAAGGCGACATACATAAGAGAGACGGGAACGGAGATACGCCCACGCAGATATACATAGTGACCATCAACTGGAGCGTTGGAAAACACAAAACGAGAGCTTCCAAACGCTTTTGGCATAGATCGCGCTGCGCTCGCGGGCTCTCATTTGTTTTTCTTTGGTTTTTTATTTTGCTACTTTTAGTTTTTTTGCGTTAACTATATATATATATATATGTAAAATGGCAACACTAAACATATGCCTCGTCTGGTAACACTAGGTATTTGTAACGTTTGGCAACACTGAAGAGTATGTCGTATGTAGCAACAGAGTGAAGTGGAAGTCGTCGTGAGAATCGTCCGAAAGCTGTGCCGAGATTTGCATTTAATTTTCTATATATTTTTGAGATACTTAAAACTGTACTACACATTAATATTCACTTTTTAACGTACTGTTAAGGCGAAGTCAACGCAAAAAAGCAGAGCAGCAGAGCAACGCGGCAGTCGTGCGGCAAAACGTTTAGAAGCAGTAGAAGCAGTAGGTGAAGTTGAAAAGTCCAACGAAAATACAGGAGAAGCAGAAATAGAAGACAGCGGAGAATTCAACGCCATAGCGACGGCACAGTTTAACAAAATCAGCAGTGAAGCCGAAGATAAAAGCAACAGCAAGTTCGAAACATCAGTGGCAAGGGTTGCAGCAGCAGACTTAAAGGCGACGAATGTTGAAGCAGCAGACACGTTCAACGAAAACGAAATAGAAATGGCAACAAACGTAGGTAGCGTCGATTTCAGTGAATTGGTCAGAGCGTTGACACAAAGCATTGAACAAAGCAGCAGAAACAGCGTAACAATTGATAATTTTGGGAAAGTAGTGCCAGAATGTGACGGCGCGTCCATTCTCGTACGTCAATGGCTCAACAACTTTAACGAAAATGCAGAGCCATACGGATTAAGCACAAAACAGAAGTACGTGAATGCTCGCAACAAGATGAAAGGGGCGGCGAAATTGTTGTTGGAAACAGTGACGGTGTCAACCTACGAATCTTTGTGTGAGGGGTTAATAGAGGAATTTGACAGAAAGCTGAGCAGCAGCGATGTGCATAAAATGCTGAGGGAAATACAAAAGACTTCAGAGAATTTCCACGAATATGTTTTGTGTATGCGAAAAATTGCTGCATTGGGAAATGTGGAAGACGAGTCGGTAAGTAGGTATATCGCTGATGGTCTGCAACTGCGGGATGACTTAAAGTATCCATTATACAGTGGACCTACTTTTAAAGAATTAGTTAAACGCCACGAATTAGTAGAGTCGTTGGGAAAAAGCAGCGCAACAAGTAAGCGTCAACAAACAACAGAATTCGAGAAAGACCAAAACAGAACTGATAAAATTGACAAAGGGGTTGCGGTGAAACACTGTTTAAATTGTGGTTCTGCACAGCACAAGCGAGCTGATTGTAAAGAACTAACAAAATGCTTTAAATGTAATGGGTCGGGGCATATGGCGAAGAATTGTGTAGAAACTAAAAACCACGTTAATTTGGTAAGCCAAAATCAAGTTAAAGTTATGGAAATAAACAATAATAACATTTCATGCCTGGTTGATACTGGGGCGGATGCATCGTTAATGCGCAAGAGCAAATATGAAGAAAAATTTGGCAAATGTGCAATGCAGAAAAGTTATGCAAAGCTATATGGTTTGGGAAACGTTGCTACAGAAGTTTTGTGCAAATTTGAGGCGCAAGTTGAAGTGAAGATGGCTTAAGTGCACGACACACATTTTTAGTAGTGCCTGATATGAAGACGAACATAGATGCGATAATAGGCTTCGATTTTTTGAAAAATTTTACCATCGTTTTGAATACAGATGGATACAAGTTTGTAGAGACAGCTTAATATACAAATACACAGCAGTTCCAATATAATGTTTACAATGTGGTTGACTGTAAGCCTGACATCGATGTAGAGCCGAAATATAAAGCAGAGGTTACGCAGTTGATTGAAGATTATAAACAATCGGATGTCCGTCCGCATTGCCCAGTAAAGTTAAGTATAATACCCAGTGGTAATAATATTTCATTTTGTGAAGCCCTAGTCGATTGTCAGGGCTGCAGAAAGAAGTGGTGCGGAATCAAATCAACGAATGGTTGAGGTAAGGCATAGTGCGAGAGTCCACGTCAGATGTTGCTAGCAGGGTAGTGTTGGCTAAAAAGAAGGACGGTTCGTACAGGCTATGCGTGGATTTTCGAAAACTCAATTCGTTAGTATTAAAAGATAGATTTCCTGTGTCTGTACTAGACGAGGTTATTGAGAAACTGCAGGCCGCCAAATACAATACAGTCATGGACGTGACGAATGGATTCTTCCATGTTGAAGTTGAAGAGGAAAGCCGCAAATATATAGCGTTCGTGACTAGGGAAGGCCTTTTTGAATTCAATAAAGCGCCTTTTGGTTTTTGCAACTCCCCAGCGGTATTTGAGTGATTTTTAAAATATGTTTTCAGGCAGCTAGTTAACGAAGGTATAATGGAGACGTATGTGGATGACATCGTTGTGTTCGGGCAGTCGGCTGAGCACTGTGTGGAAAATATGCGAAGGGTGTTGGCGCAGGCGCAAAACTTTGGCTTGCAGATAAATAGGGCAAAATGTAAATTTTTAATGACAAAGGTTGTGTTTCTGGGTCATGAAATTGAAAATGGTATTGTATGGCCCGGGCAAGAGAAGATTAAAGCGATGAAAAATTTCCGTTTGCCGAAAAACGTGCGAGCAGTACGAGCTTTTCTCGGGCTGCCGGGATATTTTCGTAGGTTTGTATGAGATTATGCGATTCTTGCCAGACCGTTAACGCAGCTACTTAAAAAAGATGCCGTATTCAAGATCGAGGCTGAAGAGCTACAAGCAATTGAACAACTGAAGTTGGCGTTGATGCAAAATCCGGTATTGAAAATTTTTAATTACAACGCAAAGACGCAGCTGCACGTTGATGCGTCCAAATACGGTTTTGGTGCAACACTGGTACAGCTAAATGACGACAAGTGGCACCCGGTATATTTTTATAGCAGAAAATCGACGAAACAGAAGGAAGCACTTCATAGTTACTTTTTAGAGGCACTATCTGTTAGATTTAACATTTGATTTGGTGACCGATTGTGCGGCATTTAAGCAGACAGCAAGCAAAAAAGACGTACCTCGACAAGTCGTGCAGTGGTTGATGTATCTGCAGGATTTTACATTCAATATCGAGCACCGTGCAGGCAACAGAATGTGTCATGTAGATAGTCTAAATCGATACCCCGTCATGGTTATAGCGTCGGAAATACAAACGTAGTTTCGGTGTGCACAACAGAAGGATGATCAGTTAGCAGCAGTGACTGAGATCTTAAAACATAATGAGTACGCAGACTATAAATTGAAAAATCAATTAATTTACAAACAGATTGGCGACCAGAATTTGTTAGCCATACCTAAAAGCATGGAACGAGAGATCATCAAAAACGCGCACAATTTTGGTCATATAGGCTTACAAAAAAAAAATGCTTGCAGTAAGCCAAGATTATTATATACCGCATTGGGAACGAAAAGTAAAACAAATCATCTCAAACTGCATAGAGTGCATAATGCACAACCGCAAATTAGGCCGACAAGAAGATTGGTTAAATTGTATGACAAGGGGGATACGCCGCTTTGCACTATACACGTAGATCATTTGGGATCGTTGGACGTTACGTCAAAGTGCTACAAATATATATTTTCGATGGGGGATGGTTTTTCCAAGTTTACTTGGCTTTACCCAACGAAAACAACAGACGCGCTAGAGGTTCTAAGGCACTTGAGTTCTTGGGTAGCAATCTTTGGTAGTCCGCAGCGAATTGTCAGCGACAAAGTTGGAGTTTTCACCTCGAAATTGTTTAAAGAAATCTGCGAAACACATACAATTTACCATATTGAGACTACAGCCGGTGTGCCAAGGGGTAACGGCCAAATAGAAAGGGTCAACAGAGTAATTCTTTCTGTTTTGGCAAAAGTGTCACCAGCAGACCCAGCTAAGTGGTACAAACATACATCGACGGTGCAACGGGCAATCAACGCGCATATACACTTGCGCGAAAGGGGCTTCCTATAATACACAAGGATTTTTCAACGGCACTTGTCAAGACATTAGCACGCAATGAAATCATTTTAAAGGGGGAATAAAGTCCCGATGCAGCTCAGTTGACTATATCGGAGTATACTGAATGTGTGAAGGGAGGTTGACTGGGGGTTTTAGGCAAATAGGGGCCAGTACAAGGCATTTAGGGCGGCTACAGTTCTGCAAGTTCAACGTTTACTCCGTGGTACTTGAGGTAGCCATACGAGCGCTTTTNCCTATGCGACAAATGCAAGCAGGGAAACCAGGTCAATGGCGGGAAGTCCGGGAAGTGCCGTCAGGACAATGTACAAGGCATTTAGGGCGGCTACAGTTCTGCAAGTTCAACGTTTACTCCATGGTACTTGAGGTAGCCATACGAGCGCTTTGTGCTAGATTGGATTTTTTTGACAAATGGGGGACAGTGCAGGGAAGTTAGGGGGACAGTTCATAGCGTATACGACGGCTACGGTTTTACAGTTTGTGGATGAGGGTCAAGTCCATATGGATGTGGAGTGTCGGTGACGAGGGGCCGCTTTTGGACATGCACGGACGACGCAAATTGGACACAAGGTTTNGATGAGGGTCAAGTCCATATGGATGTGGAGTGTCGGTAACGAGGGGCCGCTTTTGGACATGCACGGACGAGNAATTGGACAGAAGGTTTTACGAAATTAATGAATTCATCACACACGATTTTTAAGGCAATTTAAATTCACTCAAAGGAACAAAAAAATACATAGTTTTGTACATAGACTTACATGCAAAGTAAACACTTTCTTTCTGTTTTAAAATAGTATGCCTAGGAAAGGCTTGCGTAGTAGTAGGAAGAAGCAAATGGAGGGCAAGAATAAAAATTCGAACGCGGTTACGGTTAGGGACAGTAACGTTGTTATTGTTGAGCAGGAGAACGCTGAAATGGTGGGGGATGCGACAGGTGATAGTAGCGAAGTGACTGCCGAAACGGCACACCACCGGTCAGCGATACATTCCACTGGGCGAGATTCCGTCACCAGAAGTAACTGCATTAGACAAAATAAGCNCGCACCGGTCAGCGATACATTCCACTGGGCGAGATTCCGTCACTGGAAGTAACTGCATTAGAGCAAATAAGCGGAGAATTGTTACAGAAGTTTGAAGCTATGTTTATGGAATATCAGATAGACGTTAATCGAACAACCACGGAGGCCATTCATGAGGCTATGTCTGAGGTCCGTAGAGACGTACGTAGCCTGGGGGATAGACTTTCCGTGGTAGAGGAATACCGAAGCAATGAGAAGTTGAATGAAGAATCGAGGTCGGGTAGGCTAGCACGGTCACGAAGTGTGCACGGCGAGTATAGGGAACGTAGCCCAGTGGCTGGTGAAAGGTCACAAGCCCGTCGGAAATTGTTCACAGATTCACCTAGCGATAACAACGATGTTACAAGAACTGACAAATTGAAATTCAAAGTTACCAAACACTGGAGGTTAAGATACGCGGGCAATTCTAAGTCGATACCAGTCGAGCGGTTTCTTTTCCGGGTAGAGACACTGCAGAAGCGTCACAACATTTCCTCCGAGGATTTGTATGCAAACTTCCATCTATTGTTGGAAGGAGCGGCACAGGAGTGGTTTTGGCTGTTCATGGAGGAACACGTGGAGGAGAAAGAGGTAGGCTTCCCGGAGCTTCGGCGCGCTTTAATAAGCCAGTATCGCCATGCGGACTGTGACGAGGAGATACGGCAGGCGATGAATGAGCGTAAACAAGAATTCTCCGAGAGCTTCGACGAGAACTATGCGAGCATAAAGGGTGTGGCGTTCACTATGAAGGCTAAAATGTCCGAACTCAGCTTAGTTAACCTGATGAGACGCAACTTAAAGTTTAAACTCAAAAATTTTATATTCGGATGCCGCATTGAGACGCTGGAGCAATCGAAAGAAGAATACAGGCGTACGGAGAAGCATTTGAAGGAGCAGGAACAGAAGTTAGCAAGAAAGAAGAATATTGACGAAATAGAGACAATACCACCGGACGAGGTAGATTCTATTGAGGAGGTATCATTGGAGGCGATGGACAGTTGAGATCGGAGAGGATTTCAGAGGAATGACTCTAGAAAGTCGGTTACGGATCAAAAGAGTAGTCAAGCTTGCAGGAGAGGAGACGTTAACCAGGAAGGGCTTTGCAACTCACGTTTTCACGATCTTGTGTGCTTCAAATGTAAGGAAGTAAAAGAAAAGTTCCCCCTATGCGACAAATGCAAGCAGGGAAACCAGGTCAATGGCGGGAAGTCCGGGAAGTGCCGTCAGGACAATGTACAAGGCATTTAGGGCGGCTACAGTTCTGCAAGTTCAACGTTTACTCCATGGTACTTGAGGTAGCCATACGAGCGCTTTGTGCTAGATTGGATTTTTTTGACAAATGGGGGACAGTGCAGGGAAGTTAGGGGGACAGTTCAGAGCGTATACGACGGCTACGGTTTTACAGTTTGTGGGGAGTTGTAGTGCTTGAGGCAGTCTAACATGCGCTTGATCTGAAGATGCCTGCACGGCCATCCCATATGGATGAGGGTCAAGTCCATTTGGATGTGGAGTGTCGGTAACGAGGGGCCGCTTTTGACATACACGGACGACGCAAATTGGACAGAAGGTTTTACGAAATTAATGAATTCATCACACACGATTTTTAAGGCAATTTAAATTCATTCAAAGGAACAAAAAAATACATAGTTTTGTACATAGACTTACATGCAAAGTAAACACTTTCTTTCTGTTTTAAATTAGTATGCCTAGGAAAGGCTTGCGTAGTAGTAGGAAGAAGCAAATGGAGGGCAAGAATAAAAATTCGAACGCGGTTACGGATAGGGACAGTAACGTTGTTATTGTTGAGCAGGAGAACGCTGAAATGGTGGGGGATGCGACAGGTGTTAGTAGCGAAGTGACTGCCGAAACGGATCGCACCGGTCAGCGATACATTCCACTGGGCGAGATTCCGTCACTGGAAGTAACTGCATTAGAGCAAATAAGCGGAGAATTGTTACAGAAGTTTGAAGCTATGTTTATGGAATATCAGATAGACGTTAATCGAACAACCACGGAGGCCATTCATGAGGCTATGTCTGAGGTCCGTAGAGACGTACGTAGCCTGGGGGATAGACTTTCCGTGGTAGAGGAATACCGAAGCAATGAGAAGTTGAATGAAGAATCGAGGTCGGGTAAGCTAGAACGATCACCCTGCATCTCAACACCGTTAACCACGACCTCCGAATAAGTCCTTCTGTCAATATCGCTTCTAATTATAGTCGCCTCTATCGCGCGTCTTACTTGCTTCCTATCTTTAACCTTCTTCCGTAACTTTTAAATTTTCTTCCTGTTTCTCTCCTTACCCTTACCTAATCTCATTTCTTCGCACTTACTTCCAAAAATTCGTTCTCTTCATTCCTCTAACGTCTTACCCGCGGTAGCCCCCTTCTTTGGCTCGCGATACGAGGTATTTTTAAGCAATGTTATGGGTCTGGTTGGGTTCCGGGAGTACATTGTCCTGACGGCACTTCCCGGACTTGCCGCCATTGACCTGGTTTCCCTGCTTGCATTTGTCGCATAGGGGAAACTTCTCTTTTACTTCCTTACATTTGAAGCACACAAGATCGTGAAAACGTGAGTTGCAAAGCCCTTCCTCGTTGACGTCTCCTCTCCTGCAAGCTTGACCAGTCTTTTGATCCGTAACCGCCTTTCTTGAGTCATTCCTCTGAAATCCTCTCCGATCTCGACTGTCCAGCGCCTCCAATGATACCTCCTCAATAGCGTCTACCTCGTCTGGTGGTATTGTCTCTATTTCGTCAATATTCTTCTTTCTTGCAAACTTCTGTTCCTGCTCCTTCAAATGCTTCTCCGCACGCCTGCATTTTTCTTTCAATTGCTCCAGCGTCTCAATGCGGCATCCGAATATCAAATTTTTGAGTTTAAACTTTAAGTGGCGTCTCATCAGGTTAACTAAGCTGAGTTCGGACATTTTAGCCTTCATAGTGCACGCCATACCCTTTATGCTCGCATAGTACTCGTCGAAGCTCTCTGAGAATTTTTGTTTACGCTCATTCATCGCCTGCCGTATCTCCTCGTCACAGTCCGCATGGCGATACTGGCTTATTAAAGCGCGCCGAAGCTCCGGGAAGCCTACCTCTTTCTCCTCCTCGTGTTCCTCCATGAACAGCCAAAACCACTCCTGTGCCGCTCCTTCCAACAATAGATGGAAGTTTGCATTCAAATCCTCGGAGGAAATGTTGTGACGCTTCCGCAGTGTCTCTACCCGGAAAAGAAACCGCTCGACTGGTATCGACTTAGAATTACCCGCGTATTTTAACCCCCAGTCTTTGATAACTTTGAATTTCAATTTGTCAGTTCTTGTAACATCGTTGTTATCGCTAGGTGAATCTGTGAACAATTTCCGACGGGCTTGTGACCTTTCATCAGCCACTGGGCTACGTTCCTTATACTCGCCGTGCACACTTCGTGACCGTGCTAGCTTACCCGACCTCGATTCTTCATTCAACTTCTCATTGCTTCGGTATTCCTCTACCACGGAAAGTCTATCCCCCAGGCTACGTACGTCTCTACGGACCTCAGACATAGCCTCATGAATGGCCTACGTGGTTGTTCGATTAACGTCTATCTGATATTCCATAAACATAGCTTCAAACTTCTGTAACAATTCTCCGCTTATTTGCTCTAATGCAGTTACTTCCAGTGACGGAATCTCGCCCAGTGGAATGTATCGCTGACCGGTGCGTGCCGTTTCGGCAGTCACTTCGCTACTATCACCTGTCGCATCCCCCACCATTTCAGCGTTCTCCTGCTCAACAATAACAACGTTACTGTCCCTATCCGTAACCGCGTTCGAATTTTTATTCTTGCCCTCCATTTGCTTCTTCCTACTACTACGCAAGCGTTTCCTAGGCATACTAATTTAAAACAGAAAGAAAGTGTTTACTCTGCATGTAAGTCTGTGTACAAAACTATGTATTTTTTTGTTTCTTTGAGTGAATTTAAATTTCCTTAAAAAGCGTGTGTGATGAATTCATTAATTTCGTGAAACCTTCAGTCCAATTTTCGTCGTCCGTGTATGTCCAAAAGCGGCCCCTCGTTACCGACACTCCGCATCCATATGGACTTGACCCTCATCTATATGGGATGGCCGTGCAGGCATCTTCAGATCAAGCGCATGTTAGAGTGCCTCAAGCACTACAACTCCCCACAAACTGTAAAACCGTAGCCGTCGTATACGCTCTTAACTGTCCCCCTAACTTCCCTGCACTGCCCCCCATTTTTCAAAAAAATCCACCGTCACACATTCATCACTGATACTCCACATTCATATGGACTTGACCCTCATACATATGGGATGGCCGTGCCAGAAAATAATATCCAGCACAAAGCGCTCGTATGGCTACCTCAAGTACCACGGAGTAAGCGTTGAACTTGCAGAACTGTAGCCGCCCTAAATGCCTTGTACTGGCCCCTATTTGCCTAAAACCCCCTTATCGGTGCGTCGATTTCGCTGTGGAACTGGGTACGCTTGCTGTTATCCACTCGCTAGCTCGTCATTGTTGGGTGGGTTGCTTTGCCCACAAATTCGCAAGTTGCAGCAACTATAGAATAAAAAATCGTACCCGCTCTGTGAACCACTGACTGTGATCACCCCACCCTAATTGCACTCGCCAGCCTTAAGCATACCTGAAATCCCCAACACTACTCGTCTGTCCTCTGTCAATCCCCCACGTACCCCCCTCGTACAGGTCTCGGTTTGCCTCCAAACTGATTGAGGCCGGCCAATCCGTCCCTCCAAAACCGTTGCTAGCCTTGGCCCTTTTGGCTAGCCCCAACTGCACCCTCACCCATTTATCCGAGTTCCCCGCTTAACTCAATCCCTCCATCCCGTCCGTCCGTCTAAGGTTTCACCCAGAAATTCATTCATCACACACTCCACTTCAATTTAGCAATCCATTTTGTTTATTACATTAGTGCTCAAATGTGGTTAATTTCTAGTATTTTACTTTGGTTAGCGCTCAGCGCTCGGAATAAGTCAGGCTGCGGGATCCCGATATCACTAATGCTAAGTTAAACGAGAACCTCCGAATCTGCCACCTAAGACGTCTTGGTATGGGACTCACAAGCTTGCGAACCAAAGGCTGACCCTTGTATTAAACCGATATGCCCTTCCTACGCCCTTCTTACTCGTTGCACAAATCGCTATACCTACTAATTTCCTTAACCTTACGCATCTTCTTAAATAACTACAATTAATAGTATTGTTTACAAAAGTATTAATTCATTGATTTTGGAATGTGTGTACCGCAAGTTACTTCACAAATTTTCATGCAAAAGACTAATACTTAAAACTATTGTACGTGGTTGTAAATTTGTATGTCTTTACTTTACATACAATGCTTAGAAGGCTTTCGTTTGGGAATCAAACTAATATACTGCACCCCGCTTTGCTTCAGCTCGATTACAACTTAACTACCCACGGTCTTAAGCTAGCAACGATATCTGTATGTCATAACGCTTCAAATTCATAAAGTCCAGTAGTGGCATAGAATTCGCAAATTCAGCTTGATTGCAACCCTTATAAAATTATTATACCAAATACATAAACACTCATTTATACTGCATGAACTTGCTTAAATGCAATTGGCTTACGCAGGCCTCTAACCTTGAGAGGGGTTATACACACATACATGCAGTATTTTACTTCGCTTATATGAATATACAGGAATCTGGCGGATGCACCCGCTACGAGTATTGGCACTGCTCTAGATTTCAATTGCATCGACATCCGCAATACATACGTGTAGAACATCAAATTTTCAGGAAACCTGGCTTCGATGGAACATCACCAAGATGCGATGCATTCCACCGATGTCAAATGCACCACTGAGGCCGCGCAGCTTCTCTTCGCCAACTCGACAACCAAACAAAAATAGACTTGTCCAGAATTAACTGGGATGCGTTGCGATAGAAATACCTCCGTCACTGGCTTACTTTAGTGCCTCGTCCACTGTATGTGTTTGCTTACTCTGTTTCCTGGTTGCTGGGTGTTTTCCGAATCAGAATTATCCTCCGCTGTCTTCGTTAAAAAGGAAAGAATTTTTCATTCGCATGAAGTTAGCTGACCGAGGCTGACAGGTACATTTTGTGCGATCTCCCAACAGCGAGCTTTTTGATATGTACGCAAACTGCGTTCGTAATATGTTGTAATCGCTATTACTAATAAGCGATGCGGGCACATTGTCTGCGTCAAGCGCTTTAGCGACCGTAACAGGGCGAGTCAAACGATGACTTGTTGGCATGGTTGGCTCGAAAACCAGTCGCTCACCTCTTTGCTAAGTTCGTAAATCCTTGGCATGGAAAGTTCCCAGGGACTTGCCTCTCAAATCTCCCAGTTCATATAAGCAGTTGCACACTGGTCGCAAAACCACTGCTTTTATAAATTTGCCTGCCAGCTTTGCATTGAAGCTTCGCGTCGCATCACTCTGCCTAAAACTCCTCCTGTATACCATTTGACCCGTCCTGTACGTGATTTTCTTAGCGCGAGTATTGTATATCTTTTTGCCTTTTTCGTGGGCCAGCTTTAAGCCCTGTGCGATCTTTTCCCGAAGCAGGGTTTCGAAATTCGGCGAGCAAACTAAAAGATCGTCTATGTATATAAAACATTATCTCTAAGTCTGGATGAAACAACCCGGTCCATTAAGCGACATAACCTCTGGCTGGCATTACAAAGCCCGAACGGCATCACTTTAAATTGATACAGGGGCGGCCCGGAACCGTGAAGGCGGTTTTGTCTCGAGAACCCTTCTCCAAGGGGATCTGCCAAAGGGCATCCTTGAGGTCTAGTCCCGTTATAAAAAATGTATCCTTTAGCCGGCTGAGTATTCCCTCTACATGCTGAGTAGGATAGGCGTCTTTCTTCGTACGCTCGTTCAGCTTCCTCATGTCCACGCACAACCTATTTTTCCCCGGCTTTTGCACCAGCACTATTGGTGAGCTCCACGCACTATCGTTCTCCTCAATAACTCCTAACTTAGCGTCCGGTCTATCTCCTCATAAGCGCCGTTTTGCTTTACTGGAGACAAGGGCTAATAGCGTTGCTTTACGGGTACGGTTTCGTCGTATACCTCGATGATGTGCTCCATCAAATGCGTTTTTCCTAACCCCAATTTAGCTGAACACGGAAACAACCTCTTAACATGCTCTAACCTGACTCGCTGTTCTAGTGATAGCTGCACCATGTTGCTATCGTCCACGCTTACCTCCGATATAATCGCCGGTGTCAATCCAAACTCTTCCCAGAAATCAATGCCTAAGTACAGCTTCTACTTTAAGCTTGGCACCAAATACAAAACCAAATCAACTGTTTTATGTCGCCATTGACCCCTAGCCTTCAACTTGCCGATGATCGCCTGAACTTTTCCATCTGCCGTTCTCAAACCCTCATCCATAGACTCAACGTTATAAGCACGCATAAGCTTAATCGCTCCTCCTCCCAAGCAACTAACCGAAGCCCCGCTGTCTAACAAACCCTGCATCTCAACACCTTTAACCACGACATCCGCATAAGGCCTTCTGTCAATATCGCTTCTAATTATAGTCGCCTCTATCGCGCGTCTAACTTGCTTCCTATCTTCAACCTTCTTCCGTAACTTTTCAATTTTCTTCCTGTTTCTCTCCTTACCCTTACCTACTCTCATTTCTTCGCACTTATTTCCAAAAACTCGTTTTTTTACTTCCAGATATTGAGCCCTTCTTTCCTCTAACGTCTTACCCGCGGTAGCCCCTTTCTTTGGCTGGCGATACGAGGTATTTTTAAGCAATGTTATAGGTTCTGTTTGGGTTCCGGGAGTACATTGTCCTGACGGCACTTCCCGGACTTGCCGCCATTGACCTGGTTTCCCTGCTTGCATTTGCGCATAGGGGGAACTTCTCTCGTGAAAACGTGAGTTGCAAAGCCCTTCCTCCTTGACGTCTCCTCTTCTGCAAGCTTGACTAGTCTTTTGATCCGTAACCGCCTTTCTTGAGTCATTCCTCTGAAATCCTCTCCGATCTCGACTGTCCATCGCCTCCAATGATACCTACTCAATAGCGTCTACCTCGTCCGGTGGTAATGTCTCTATTTCGTCAATATTTTTCTTTCTTGCAAACTTCTGTTCCTGCTCCTTCAAATGCTTCTCCGCACGTCTGCACTTTTCTTTCAATTGCTCCAGCGTCTCAATGCGGCATACGAATATCAAATTTTTGATTTTAAGCTTAAAGTTGCGTCTCGTCAGGTTAACTAAGCTGAGTTCGGACATTTTAGCCTTCATAGTGAACGCCATATCCTTTACGCTCGCATAGTACTCGTCGAAGCTCTCTGAGAATTCTTGTTTACGCTCATTCATCGCCTGCCGTATCTCCTCGTCACAGTCCGCATGGCGATACTGGCTTATTAACGCGCGCCGAAGCTCCGGGAAGCCTACCTCTTTCTCGTCCGCGTGTTCCTCCATGAACAGCCAAAACCACTCCTTTGCCGCTCCTTCCAACAATAGATGGAAGTTTGCATACAAATCCTCGGAGCAAATGTTGTGACGCTTCTGCAGTGTCTCTACCCGGAAAAGAAACCGCTCGACTGGTATCGACTTAGAATTACCCGCGTATCTTAACCACCAGTCCTTGATAACTTTGAATTTCAATTTGTCAGTTCTTGTAACATCGTTGTTATCGCTAGGTGAATCTGTGAACAATTGCCGACGGGCTTATGACCTTTCACCAGCCACTGGGCTACGTTCCCTATACTCGCCGTGCACACTTCGTGACCGTTCTAGCTTACCCGACCTCGATTCTTCATTCAACTTCTCATTGCTTCGGTATTCCTCTAACACGGAAAGTCTATCCCCCAGGCTACGTACGTCTCTTCGGACCTTAGACATAGCCTCATGAATGGCCTCCGTGGTTGTTCGATTAAGGTCTATCTGATATTGGAAAAACATAGCTTCAAACTTCTGTAACAATTCTCCGCTTATTTTGTCTAATGCAGTTACTTCCGGTGACGGAATCTCGCCCAGTGGAATGTATCGCTGACCGGTGCGTGCCGTTTCGGCAGTCACTTCGCTACTATCACCTGTCGCATCCCCCACCATTTCAGCGTTCTCCTGCTCAACAATAACAACGTTACTGTCCCTATCCGTAACCGCATTCGAATTTTTATTCTTGCCCTCCATTTGCTTCTTCCTACTACTACGCAAGCCTTTCCTAGGCATACTAATTTAAAACAGAAAGAAAGTGTTTACTTTGCATGTAAGTCTATGTACAAAACTATGTATTTTTTTGTTCCTTTGAGTGAATTTAAATTGCCTTAAAAATCGTGTGTGATGAATTCATTAATTTCGTAAAACCTTCTGTTCAATTTGCGTCGTCCGTGTATGTCAAAAGCGGCCCCTCGTTACCGACACTCCACATCCATATGGACTTGACCCTCATCCATATGGGATGGCCGTGCAGGCATCTTCAGATCAAGCGCATGTTAGACTGCCTCAAGCACTACAACTCCCCACAAACTGTAAAACCGTAGCCGCCGTATACGCTCTGAACTGTCCCCCTAACTTCCCTGCACTGTCCCCCGTTTGTCAAAAAAATCCACCGTCACACATTCATTACTGATACTCCACATCCATATGGACTTGACCCTCATCCATATGGGATGGCCGTGCCAGAAAATAATATCCAGCACAAAGCGCTCGTATGGCTACCTCAAGTACCACGGAGTAAACATTGAACGTGCAGAACTGTAGCCGCCCTAAATGCCTTGTACTGGGCCCTATTTGCCTAAAACCCCCAGTCAACCTCCCTTCACACATTCAGTATACTCCGATATAGTCAACTGAGCTGCATCGGGACTCTATTCCCCCCTTAAAATGATTTCATTGCGTGCTAATGTCTTGACAAGTGCGGTTGAAAAATCCTTGTGTATTATAGGAAGCCCCTTTCGGGGCCCCACGTTGGGCGCCATTTCTATGTTGCTTGCTTACCTTATCGGTTGCGTCGATTTCGCTGTGGAACTGGGTACGCTTGCTGTTATGCACTCGCTAGCTCGTCGGAGTTGGGTGGGTTGCTTTGCCCACAAATTCGCACGCTGCAGCAACTATAGAATAAAAAATCGTACCCGCTCTGTGAACCACTGACTGTGATCACCCCACCCTCATTGCACTCGCCAGACCTTAAGCATACCTGAAATCCCCAACACTACTCGTCTGTTCCCGCTCCGTCCTCTGTCAATCCCCCACGTACCCCCCTCGTACAGGTCTCGGTTTGCCTCCAAACTGAATGAGGCCGGCCAGTCCGTCCCTCCACAACCGTTGCTAGCCTTGGCCCTTTTGGCTAGCCCCAACTGCACCCTCACCCATTTATCCGAGTTCCCCGCTTAACTCAATCCCTCCATCCCGTCCGTCCGTCTAAGGTTTCACCCAGAAATTCATTCATCACACACACCACTTCAATTTAGCAATCCATTTTGTTTATTACATTAGTGCTCAAATGTGGTTACACTCTAGTATTTTACTTTGGTAAGCGCTCAGCGCTCGGAATAAGTCAGGCTGCGGGATCCTGATATCACTAATGCTAAGTTAAACGAGAACCTCCGAATCTGCCACCTAAGACGTCTTGGTATGTGACTCACAAGCTTGCANCGAATCTGCCACCTAAGACGTCTTGGTATGGGACTCACAAGCTTGCGAACCAAAGGCTGGCCCTTGTATTAAACCGATATGCCCTTCCTACGCCCTTCTTACTCGTTGCACAAATCGCTATACCTACTAATTTCCTTAACCTTACGCATCTTCTTAAATAACTACAATTAATAGTATTCTTTACAAAAGTATTAATTCATTGATTTTGGAATGTATGTACCGCAAGTTACTTCACAAATTTTCACACAAAAGACTACTACTTCAAACTATTGTACGTGGTTGTAAATTTGTATGTCTTTACTTTACACACAACGCTTAGAAAGGCATTCGTTTGGGAATCAAACTAATATACTGCACCCCGCTTTGCTTCAGCTCGATTACAACTTAACTACCCACGGTATTAAGCTAGCAACGATATCTGTATGTCATAACGCTTCAAATTCATAAAGTCCAGTAGTGGCATAGAATTCGCAAATTCAGCTTGATTGCAACCCTTATAAAATTATTATACCAAATACATAAACACTCATTTATACTGCATGAACTTGCTTAAATGCAATTGGCTTACGCAGGCCTCTAACCTTGAGAGGGGTTATAAACACATACGTGCAGTCTTTTACTTCGCTTATATGAATATACAGGAATCTGGCGGATGCACCCGCTACGAGTATTGGAACTGCTCTAGATTTCAATTGCATCGACATCCGCAATACATACGTGTAGAACATCCAATTTTCTGGAAACCTGGCTTCGATGGAACATCACCAAGATGCGACGCATTCCACCGCTGTCAAATGCACCACTGAGGCCGCGCAGCTTCTCTTCGCCAACTCGACAACCAAACAAAAATAGACTTGTTCAGAATTAACTGGGATGCGTTGCGATAGAAATACCTCCGGACCTGGCTTACTTTAGTGCCTCGTCCACTATATGTGTTTGCTTACTCTGTTTCCTGGTTGCTGGGTGTTTTCCGAATCAAAATTATCTTCCGCTGTCTTCGTCAAAAAGGAAAGAATTTTTCATTCGCATTAGCTGACCGAGGCTAACAGGTACATTTTGTGCGATCTCCCAACAGCGAGCTTTTTGACATGTACGCAAACTGCGTTCGTAATATGTTGTAATCGCTATTACTAATAAGCGATGCGGGCACATTGTCTGCATCAAGCGCTTTAGCGACCGTAACACACTCTTCAAAAAAGTTCACTCCATTCGAAGTTTAATTTGGGGTGAAGATGCGAAATGAGGCAGACACGGATGTACTAAATATTCTACATGAAGAACTAGTGACTCACTTGCATGACGAACGCAATAAAATTAGGGAGGAAACAAGAGTGCACATACTAAAAGCGCAAGAGAACTACAAGAGAAATTTTGACAAGACACGTAAAGGACAGCATGGGTATTGTTTAGCAGATTTAGTCGCCATCAAAGTTACGCAGTTTGTATGTGGAAAAAAGTTGGCTAATAAGTACATTGGTCCTTACGAAGTCACCAAGGTTAAACCAAATGGAAGATACGACGTGATAAAGCTGCTGAGTTTCAGGTTCCAAAGCAAACGTCTACAAGTGCAGACAATATGAAACTTTGGAGGTACATTCAATATGACGACGAGTTTGGAGAAAGCGAAGAGGATGATGATTGCGTTGATGCAAGATCCGATACTGAAAATTTTTAATTACAACGCAAAGACGCAGCTGCACGTTGATGCGTCCAAATACGGATTTGGTGCAACACTGGTACAGCTAAATGAAGACAAGTGGCACCCGGTATGTTTTTATAGCAGAAAGACGACGAAACAGGAGGAAGCACTTCATAGTTGCTTTTTAGAGGCACTATCTGTTAGGTTTAACACTTGATTTGGTGACCGATTGTGCGGCATTTAAGCAGACAGCAAGCAAAAACGACGTACCTCGACAAGTCGTGCAGTGGTTGATGTATCTACAGGATTTTACATTCAATATCGAGCACCGTGCAGGCAACAGAATGCGTTATGTAGATAGTCTAAGTCGATACCCCGTCATGGTTATAACGTCGGAAATACAAACGCAGTTTCGGAGTGCACAACAGAAGGATGATCAGTTAGCAGCAGTGACTGAGATTTTAAAACATAATGAGTATGCAGACTATAAATTGAAAAATCAATTAATTTACAAACAGATTGGCGGCCAGGATTTGTTAGCCATACCTAAAAGCATGGAACGAGAGATTATCAAAAACGCGCACAATTTTGGTCATATAGGCTTACAAAAAAAAATGCATGCAGTAAGCCAAAATTATTATATACCGCATTTGGAAAGAAAAGTAAAACAAATCATCTCAAACTGCATAGAGTGCATAATGCACAACCGCAAATTAGGCCGACCAGAAGATTGGTTACATTGTATAGGGATGCGCCGCTTTGCACTCTACACGTAGATCATTTGGGATCGTTGGACGTTACGTCAAAGTGCTACAAATATATATTTTCGATGGTGGATGGTTTTTCCATGTTTACTTGGCTCTACCCAACGAAAACAACAGACGCGCTAGAGGTTCTAAGGCACTTGAGCTCTTGGGTAGCAATCTTTGGTAGTCCGCAGCGAATTGTCAGCGACAGTGCGGCTTTCACCTCGAAATTGTTTAAAGAATTCTGCGAAAACCATACAATTTACCATATTGAGACTACAGCCGGTGTGCCAAGGGGTAACGGCCAAATAGAAAGGGTCAACAGAGTAATTCTTTCTGTTTTGGCAAAAATGTCACCAGCAGACCCAGCTAAGTGGTACAAACATACATCGACGGTGCAACGGGCAATCAACGCGCATATACACTCTTCAACAAAGTTCACTCCATTCGAAGTTTAATTTGGGGTGAAGATGCGAAATGAGGCAGACACGGATGTACTAAATATTCTACATGAAGAACTAGTGACTCACTTGCATGACGAACGCATTAAAATTAGGGGGAAAACAAGAGAGCACATACTAAAAGCGCAAGAGAACTACAAGAGAAATTTTGACAAGACACCTAAAGGACAGCATGAGTATTGTTTAGCAGATTTAGTAGCCATCAAAGTTACGCAGTTTGTATCTGGAAAAAAGTTGGCTAATAAGTACATTGGTCCTTACGAAGTCACCAAGGTTAAACCAAATGGAAGATACGACGTGAAAAAGCTGCTGAGTTTCAGGGTCCAAAGGAAACGTCTACAAGTTTGGAGAAAGCGAAGAGGATGGTGATACGGAATCATCTGGGACAGATGAATTGCAGGATGACCGAGTGTAAGATGGCAACACTAAACATATGTCTCGTCTGGTAACACTAGGTATTTGTAACGTTTGGCAACACTGAAGAGTAAGTCGTATGTAGCAACAGAGTGAAGTGGAAGTCGTCGTGAGAATCGTCCTAAAGCTGTGCCGAGATTTGCATTTAATTTTCTATATATTTTTGAAATACTTAAAACTGTACAACACGTAAATATTCACTTTTTAACGTGCTGTTAATTCATACAATATTAATAAGCTATTAATTATCACATATATAGTCTAAAGTTTCTTCTACCGGGAGAGAATTTTATTTTGCTTGCTTCTGAGTTATTTTGTTTTTGATTTCTTTTACGTTTTTTGCTGTAATTTTGCTTTTATTTGGAATTTGCTTTGTTTTAGTTGATTCAGAGATTTTTCTTTACTATTTTTGCATGAAATTTAATGAGTTTGTAGTAATATTAAATACATGGATTTCTTTGTTACCCTTAATTTCTTTTTCATATGTATAAGTTTGGAAGAGTTACTATTTTGTTTTTTTTTTATAAGCTTTCGCATAAAAAGTAGACGTTAGTGACAACTACATTTTGAGGTTAGGTTTTTTTGTATCGATTTTGTCGGCTTACCACGCTGAGTCGGGGACATGGAGCTTTTTTGAGTAATTCAATTCCGGCAATTTTACTTCTCGTCCTTCAGTTTATTATATGTATGTATAAGCCGCGTGCTTTGGAATATGATATGTATGCATTTTTTTGACAACAATTTTTCAGCGACCTTTCCTACGGATGCTGGCGCCTTCATCAGAAGAGAGTGTGGTAAGTTGTAATTCCAATTTCGCTTATTATATACATGTACGTAAATATAGACATTTATACATACGTTTATGTACTACACGCCAATATATGCTTCTGAGTACATACTTGGGTTGTTTTGGTAGATTAAGCACAGTAGGGGCAATACCATTAAGATAGCATCCTTAATAATACTTTTGAATTCACTTGGTTTATATTTTTTTATTATTATATTACTAGTAAATTAAGATACCTTTTTCTTGAAATACCGTTTTTTTTTTAATTGCATATTATGATAGTGGAATAGGTAGATTATAAGATGTAAAAACGATTGTTAAATAAATATTGTGCATTAGGAAGCATGCAGTGAACATTTCGTGTTAAGTTATTAAGAAAGACAATGGGAAACTAACTTGGACATGACAGGACACTAGACCAGACGGACAAAAGTCGGGCTATGGGGGGCTTCACGAAGGTATGGAGTCGAGGTAAAGTCCATGGCTACTTCGCAGTTAAGTAGATGGGGAGGCTGATTCCGCCCTGACAGGACGGTTCTTCTATTTTCTCTTCGTCTGTTCACTTAGCTTAAACCACATCCCTAATTCTGCTTATGTTGTATATAAGTGACACAGGAATGAGTTTATTTGCTTTTGTATGCTGACGGTAAGATCTGTGGAGAAAAACCCTACCCACCGACGAGCTTAGCCTGGGCTTGCTAGCATGCCTGTATGCCACAGTATCTTATCCTAACAGCCAGCAACATAACAATGGGGCCCAACGTGGGGCTGAGCAGGCGGATGCTGGGCAGGCGAGGGCTACGTGTAGTGGACCACCCAGTTCAACTGCGACCAGTATCGAACAGCTGAGCGGAATGATGGCGATGATGGCGCAATCAAACGACACGATGGTGCAGTGCATGAACGAGGTCCATAACATGCGAGCCGACGTGTCGAGCCTCAGCAACCGAGTCGCAGACATGGAAACTTCGGCCCAAGGTCTAGGAAATAGATCTGCATTATTATCGACACCGGAAGGTAGGAGCCGTAATGAGGAAAACACGAACAGAAGGTCCAACGACGCGGTGTTGCTAGAAGATGCAAGAACAAACGGAAGAGAAGAGCAAGAGCCACCCAAGTGGAAAGAGTTGGATCTCGATAAATGGCATATAAAATTCGACGGAACCGGAAAAGGAATAACCGTAGAAAGCTGCATATTTAGGATAGAAAAGATGAGGGCCCAATATGAAATCTCATTCCACCAACTTTTTACAGACTTCCATTGTTACAGGCAACGCGGCAAAGTGGTATTGGCAGATTCTCGAAGACAATGCTGACAACCGTTTATTTGGCTACTTTGAGCTGAAGACCGAGCTGCTGACCCACTTTAAAACCGCGGAGTCTGATTATGATATTATAAGGGAAATAATGGAACGTAAACAGCAACAGCAGCAAGAGTTCGATGATTTCTATTGGGAAGTGCACAACCTCAACTTTAGATTAGGAAAGAAGATCCCAGAGAAAGAACTTGTAGGTATCATAACGGATAATTTGAAGCCATACCTGGCGAATTTAACATTTGCGGTGAAGTTGGAGACATTGGCGGAATTAAAGACCGAGTGTAAGCGCGCGGCTTATTAAAGAAAACAGGAGCCGATCAAAAATGGGTAGTTAGCTAGGGTACCCAGAAATGCCACCGCTGGAGAGATCTGTAGATGAAACGTCAATAGCAGCAATTGAAAATACGCACAAAAGAAGCTCTCCTTACCAGCACACACCAGGTAATGGTGGCAGACACACAACAGTGCAGTCCAACAACTCAGTTTCTTACACCCTCTAGTAACCCTAAATCCATCATCAATGCTTTTTGTTCGTCTCCGTTTCATTTGATGTTGTGTTTTTCGTGTGGTATGCCAGTTGATTTCTACGTCAAGAATTCGTCTGAGTGTAAGAAAGAAAATTGTTGCAAGTCCTCGTTCCATAATATGGGTTGTTTTACGTGTGGTGGTGATAAGTCGTTTTGTGTTTTTAAGCCTGCTCAGGGAAACTCCTCGCTGGCGGAGATCACCGGGAATCCCAGCCAGACGAAGGAGAACCCGGAAATGCACCAAAGTTCACGATCCTGAAAAGGGAAGAAGAAAATATAAGTCATGATATAATAAACATGTCGGTGAAACCTGAAGTTAAAAGTCTCCACCAGAGGAAATTGGAGTATGATGCTGCGCGAGATAGAATATTCTGTGAGGAAATACTAGAAAAGAAGAAGAATAGGAACTACAAGAAGATACAAAAGATGAGGGACAAGAGAAGAAACTATAGAAGAATCTATAATAAAATAGTGTCGACCATAGTCACGGTAAAAGGAGATAATCGCTTCTTTGCGAAAACAAAGATTGTTGACGTAGAAGTTTTAGCGTTGCTTGACTCGGGAGCAGGCGGGAGTTGCATAGGTAAGGATGCCAACCAACTACTAGGAGGCAGAGAACGTAGTATTTCCCACATCTCCGGCCAAAACGTGAAGACCGCTAATGGGGCTGAAGCTGCTGTGGTGGGCGTAATCACTTTACCTGTGGTATGGGATGGCGCGACCAGGGACTTAGAATTTTTGATAGTTCCAGGACTGCAGCAGCAAGTCTACCTAGGCGTTGATTTATGGCAGGCTTTCAACTTAGCTCTCGTAAGCCGGGGAGCGATCACGCGACCGTCTCCTCCTGGTGTCACAGAACTCGTACCCGCTGGTGGAGACCTGTCGTTTGACGCGATGCAACATACTTTGACCCCGGACCAAGGCGCAGCTTTAGATAAAGTAAAAGCGCAATTTCCTTCCTTTGATGTGTTAGGGTTAGGGCGGACTGATTTGGAGCAACACGTAATAGAAGTTGTAAACGACGATCTCCCAGTGAAGCAGCGGCATTACCCGATATCTCCAGCGATACATAAGCTAGTATACGCAGAATTAGATAGAATGTTAAGCATGGGTGTAATAGAAGAGAGTAACAGCAGCTGGAATTCACCCGTGTCGCTGGTGATCAAAGGCACCAAGAAGCGTCTTTGCCTCGACGCCCGAAAAGTCAACGAGCGGTCCATTAAAGATGCGTATCCGCTGCCGCACATTGACGGTATACTTAGTCGCCTGCAAAACACAAAATACATATCTGCAATAGATTTAAAGGACGCCTTTTGGCAAATACCATTAGAGGAAAAGTCTAGGGAGAAAATAGCTTTTACCGTAACAGGTTGGCCGCTTTATCAATTTACGGTAATGCCTTTCGGGTTGTGCAATGCTGCTCAAAGAATGTGTAGGTTAATTGGCAAGGTTATACCCTCTTCGTTACGTGAGTGTGGGTTTGTGTATTTAGATGACTTGTTAGTGTGTTCTGAAGATTTTTCGTCCCATCTATGTTTGTTGGAGAAGGTCGCTAGGTGTTTACGTGAGGCTAAATTGACCATTAACGTTGAGAAAAGCACATTTTGTTACAAAGAAGTCCGATACCTCGGCTATGTAGTAGGCGATGGCTGCATACGGACGGATGCCAATAAGGTTGTAGTTGTGTGGGACTTTCCTGAACCAAAAACCCCTAAGCAACTGCGGCAGCTCCTGGGTATGTCAGGCTGGTACCGACGTTTCATACGGGACTATGCGACTGTTGCAGCGCCGCTCCATGACTGTCTCTCAAAGGCAAAGATAAAAAAGTTTCAAATGATGGACGAAGCGAAGAAGTCGTTTGACAGACTGAAACAATGTCTCATTTCGGCTCCCATACTGATACATCCGGACTTCAACCGGCATTTTTACATACAGTGCGATGGCTCGACTGACGGAGTTGGAGGACTTCTCTTCCAACTCGACGATGATGGTAACGAACGGCCCATTGCATATATCTCGGCAAAGCTAAATAAAGCTCAGAGAAATTATAGTATCACGGAACTCGAATGCTATGCGTTCGTGATAAGTGTGACAAGATTTAGACCATATATCGAAGGACTGCCTTTTACAATCATTACGGACCACGCCAGCCTAAAGTGACCAATGAATCAAAAGGATTTGTCTGGAAGACTCGCTATGTGGAGCCTGAAACTACAGGAATCCAACTTTGCTATACAACATAGAAAAGGCGCTCAAAATGTAGTTCCCGACACACTGTCTCGTGCTCATATAAAACAAATTAAGACCTGTGAAAGAGTAATGGATATCAGCTTGGACTCGCCGTGCTTTGGGTCAGACGAATTCCAAGAACTGATAAAGACAGTGACCGATAACCAGGAAAGACTACCTGATTTATGTGTTTCGGAGGGATACTACTGTATAAACGAACTCAATTTGACCGGGGGGAGGGGCTTCAAAAAGACCAGGCCTGGAAACTCTGGGTGCCGTCGGCATTGCGTGGGGGTTTGGTACAGTGCTCGCACAGCTCAACTTCGACAGGTCATGGGGGTATACACTAGACCCTATCACGTATTAGCCAAAGATACTATTATAAGAATGTTAAATATACAAATTAAAGAAGACTCAGAATACCTTCCAAAAACCAGTAATGGGCAAACAACACCGATCCGAGCGATCATTCCAACGTCTGTTCATTGATTTTATGGTTCCGTATCCGCGTACGTTTGACGGCAATGTGTATGTGTTTGTGTGTATTGACCACTTTACAAAATTTTCGTTTTTAAAGCCCATGAGAAGAGCCACATCAGCAAAAGTGGCCAGACTTTTAGAGAGGGAAGTTTTTCACATCTTTGTTGTGCCTGAGTTTGTCCATTCGGATAATGGCAAACAGTTCGTATCCGAAATATTTTCTAGTTTCCTAGAGAAATATGGCACGATACACGTGAAGACAGCTTTTTACTCGCCGCAGGGCAACGCAGCGGACCGTGTCAATCGTTCTGTTTTACAAATAGTGAGATCTCACATAAACGAAAACCAAAAAATTGGAACAAACACATAAGCGATGCAGCTTTTGCGCTCCGCAGTGTTGTCCACGTGGCTATGAATTGTTCTCCTTACTATGCAACTTTCGGTATACCTATGGTGCAACATGGTGCATCGTATGCGCTATACCGAAAGCTTGCCTCAGTAAAAGATGTCGATTATCCAACAAACGATAGGGCAGACAGAATGCAGATGATAAGAGATAAAATAATAAAAGAATTGAAATTAGCTCATGAAAGAAATGCGAAGGTCTATAATACCAGGAGTAGGGACATTAAGTTTAATATCGGACAAGTGGTATATCGCCGAAATTTCAGACAAAGCTCTCAGGTTACAATGCGAAGCTGGCTCCCAAACAAGTAAAATGTATCGTCCTTAAAGTCATCGGGAACGCGATGTACGAATTAGGAGACGTAAGAGGAAAGAAAATCGGTATATACCATGCTAAAGACATTTTTGCAGGATAAAAGACACATGTTTGTTTGTGTTTCGTGATTTCAACCGTCTTGTACTAATGTATGTTTATACCTAAGAGAAATGGGTCACTTGTGATTGTTAGTATGTATGTATCTTTTGGTTGTTTGTATTATACACGGGCTAGATGCTTATCACTGTCAGTGTTAATTTTTTTAATTTTTCAATTATGCAAGCATTTACTTGACTATCCTTTGACTTGACTAATATAGTACTAGCATGTACTTATTTATTTATTTATTGTTTATTTTCTTTATTAATGTATTTTTGTCTCTTCTATCCGTTCCTATCTGGTTAGGTATTCGTCATATACCGATCTGTTAGACTCTTCACGGACGGATGTAGATGTAGACGAATTTGTAGACTTTAGATGCAGATGTGTCGGTGTATCTAGTCATTATCTGTGATACTAGTAGTAAGAATGTGTATCTGTGATATAGGTGTAAGTTTACATGTAGTAGTAGAGACTCAGTGACACTGCAAGTAGATTCAAGCAGATGTGTGTGCACCTATGTGTTTGTCGGACGTGTGTAAATACGATTAGAGAAGAATACATCACTAATAAGCCCGGCTTTGGGTCGTGGATCGAGGCCACACGTTGTGCTCAGTTATAGAATGATAAAGGACTTAACCGACAGGCTGCATTCAAAAATTTTTTTACGCAGTCGCTCCATATTGCACGCAACATCAGCGAGTGCGAGCCTGTTGTATTGGCCTGTCAGCTCAACGCCAGCACCTACCAGTTGCATCAAACAACACCAAGCACTTTCACATCCATAGGCGTAGCCAGAACGAAATTTAGGGGGGGGAGGGGGGCCTACAAAATAAAAAATTCAATACCAATAACTTACTTACTAAACAATTTTTTATTATAGCTTAAAATTATTGTAACCAATAAAGGTAAATATGTTGTACAAAAAACAAATAAACAGAAGTTCACAAAAGTTGATATAAAACTATTCGTCGATTTAAATTGTTAACTTTTTACTGAGCATGTTTATTTTACGAGGAGGAAGCCTAACCCCGTCCGTGTGAGACTTTAACTNATTGTTAACTTTTTACTGAGCATGTTTATTTTACGAGGAGGAAGCATCGAAAGCCTAACCCCTTCCGTGTGAGACTTTAACCCAAACTAAAATTCCTACCGTCATGTACCGTTCCCCTCCCGGTACCACCGTCAAGGATTTCGTCGGGACTATAACACTGTTTGACTGATAAGGTTATAGATCTGTTCCCTTCCTCTTCTTCTTATTTGGCGCTGTAACCACCAAAGCGATTTTGACCAACTGACGCCAATTGGAAATGCCAAGTGAAGCCAGAATACTTTCAGAGCTGGGGCGTCGGTGTCCATTCGAACGANCACCGTCAAGGATTTCGTCGGGATTATAACACTGTGTGACTGATAAGGTTATAGATCTATTCTCTTCCTCTTCTTCCTTTTTGGCGCTGTAACCGCCAAAGCGATTTTGACCAACTGACGCCTATTAGAAATGCCAAGTGAAGCCAGAATACTTTCAGAGCTGGGGCGTCGGTGTCCATTCGAACGACATGGTCAAGCCAGTTGAGCCGAAGTATTTTAATACGCCACATACCAGCACGGGCATGATGAGTGATTTATAGTGTGGTTTTCGTACGTCGAGAGAGGACTTTACTCCTGAATTGCCTACTCAGTCCAAAGCAGCACTTGTTGGCAAGAGCGATTCTGCGTTGGATTTCCATGCTGACATTATTACAGGTGTTAATGCTGGTTCCCAAGTAAACGAAATTCTCTACTTCCTCGAAATTATAACTGTCAAAAGTGACGTGGGTGCCAGGCGCGAATGTGCTGATTGTTTGTTTGATGACAGGAGATACTTTGTCTTGTCCTCGTTTACCACCAGACCTATACGCTTTGCTTCCTTGTCCAACTTGGTAAAGCTAGGACAGACTTCGAGGTTTTTCTTACCGATGATGTCAGTGTCATCGGCAGAAGCCAACAATTATACGCTCTTGTAGTAAATTGTTCCTAAGCGGTTCAGTTTTGCAGATCTTATTATCTTCTCCAACATCAGATTAAAGAAGTCACATGAAAGAGAGTCGCCCTGTCTGAAACCCCGTCTGGTGGCGAACGGCAAGAGAGCAGAGCTAGTGGTATTGCTTAACGTCATTTTTCACAGCCGTATGAGTTTTGAGGGGATACCAAATTCAGACATAGGGGCATATAGGAAACTCCTTTTAGTGCTATCGAAAGCGGCTTTAAAGTCGATAAATAGGTGGTGAGTGCGGATCCTTTTCTGGCGGGTCTTTTCCAAGANCATGAAAGAGAGTCGCCCTGTCTGAAACCCCGTCTGGTGGCGAACGGCAAGAGAGCAGAGCTAGTGGTATTGCTTNGAGAGCCGCCCTGTCTGAAACCCCGTCTGGTGGCGAAAGGCAACAGAGCAGAGCTGGTGGTATTACTCAACGTCATTTTTCACAGGCGTATGACAGACATAGCGGCATATACCTTTAAGTACTGTCGAAAGCGGCTTTAAAGTCGACAAATAGGTGGTGAGTGCGGATCATTTTCTCGCGGGTCTTTTCCAAGATTCGGCGTACTGTGAATACCTGGTCTATGGTAGACAATACATTCGATAAGACCTCTCAACCTCTGCTTAGAAGGCTGATCCCACGGTAGTTGGCACGCATGGCGGGGCCGCCTTTCTTGTGGATTAGGCGGAGCGCACTAGAATTCCAGTCGTCGAGCATGCACCTTATTACCTCCTTGCCATCGTAATTAAATAGCTCAGCTGACAGGCCGTCAGCTCAAGCAGCTTTGGCACTTTTCTTCATAGTCAGGCGCTGCGATATCGACTCCACCGTCATAGAGTGGGACCTCGGGTTTGTCTTCTCCACTGCTTTCAGTGCTTCTGCCATTCAAAAGGGTCGAAAAGTGTTCCCTCCATAATCTGAGTACGTTCTGGACATCGGTCGCAAACACAAGAGTCTTAAAGCCTTCCGTAAATCGCTCAACTCTCTGCCAAAAATTTCGGGTGGTTTTTCAGTCGCCCAGAATTTCAAGCATTTTCTCGGACTCCTCGTCGTACCAGTAATGAGTGGGAAATGTGGTTCCACTGCTCGCGCAAGTCGGTTTGTTGAAGAGTGCTTTCTCACAGCAAGTGTAAGGGTCGAGCGCCGAATCCAGTGGCCGTCTGTTTTAATTGCAGTTTTGCGTTGAACTTCNGCTCTCTCACAGCAGGTGTGAGGGTCGAGCGCCGAATCCATTGGCCGTCTGTTTTGATTGCAGCTTTTCGACGTTGAACTCTCCCTGCATTGTTGGGGGCCCTTTTTTGCTTCTCCGAGGTTGGGTCGTATATTGGATGCATCAATATAGTAGTGCGAGTCGATGTTTGGCCCTCGGAGTGTACGTATGTACATCTAAAACATGGAAGCATGCCTTCGCATGCATGTTCGATGTGAAGACATCCATGTAGCTTGAGAGAACAAAAAATGACACTGAAGATGGCACTTCGCCGAAACCGGTTTGTCTCCAAAACCAAATTTGACAAGGGATGACGGAAAATCGTTCCACAATACATCACACTCCTACCCTGTCGGGAACACCAACAATGAAAATGAGAATAGCTTGATGGATCTTTTTATGCTAGAACCCAGTAATACATACTGCCAAGTTTCGGGCCCCGGCGAAGTGGTTCGTCCTCAGCCCGCCGTTTCTATGTGGAGGCTGATTTTTTCGACACTGGCACCAAAGATTTCTTCGTTACCCACCTTGGCATCTAAATCGCCAAGCACGATTTTTATACGTGTCGGGGGCAGCGCTAATATGTACGCTCTAAGCTAAGAGGGCCTTGGATGCCTCGTCCTTCTCTTCCATCGGGGCATTGGCACATATGAATGAGATGTGGAAGAATCCCGCTTTGATGCGGATTGTGGCTAGACTTTCGTCCACTAGAGTGAACGCCGGTCTCTCTCCCACCACAAATCCAACACCGAATTGCACTCCTTTACGTGGCAACTGTAGTAGACGTCGCAAGGCTCACGCTTACCTTCCTCGCCCCGTCCATCGCATTTCGTGGATAGCGGTGATGCCAGCCTTTATTTTCCCTAGCCGGGCAGAGGCACCATTCCGATTAAGGGTTCGGATATTCCAAGTGCATACCCTAAAATCATAGTCCTTCCTATGTTTGCCGTGATCGTCATCAAAAGAAGGGGGTATCATCCGAGGCATGCGTTTTTTTTCATTGGGCGGGGTGTTACGCCCTCCCACTTTACCTCGCTCCCAAACTAGCGTTCGGTCGCTACCCAGAGTATTTATGGATATAAATATCCGGACGTAGTTAGCTGCGATTTGAACCGTAAGGACACGCATCACTTCTGGCCTCTCCCAGGTGAATGGCAGTCAAAAGCTTTGCAGTACTGGGAACTGTACAAAACATAGTGGCCAAAAACGAATATCTCAACTAAACCCTGATGAATTTTTTAAATTGATAGCTCTGCATACCTGTATAATAAACCAAATAGCCGGACAAAACGTTAAATGATATACATATGTATGTATGTATAAATATGAAGGCGTATTGAACATTTTCAGTACGCAGATTTTTTAGGCTGGTATATTTATTTATGCTAAATATATTACTTGATTTTGTTTTGTCACACTTAAGAAGTAAATTTTTGCTCATTGTCGACTGCAGTCAGCTTTTTACCCTTTTTAAATGAAAGTGCTTTGAAGTTAGAGATAATAACTACAGAACCGAATGATCCACAGATCTACTTTTTAAATCAATTTACTAATTATTTTGTTAGCGTTGGGAGTATAATTTGTTATACAGTATACAGTATATTTTGCTTAGCTGCACATCCTTCTTTGCACGAAAAACTTGTGCACTTAACCGGAAAAGGCACTTAAGCGAATTTTCTTTACTACGGCAATGAGGAAGGTGTGGTGAAGTGGCGGAGCACTTACCACGTAGAAATTACTGCAACCGAAATTCTTACCGAATGGTATCTAATTATCTATATAACTACATAAATTTATAGCCATTTTCGTTGTTCTGCGAAATTAACAAAATAAATAAAAAGTTGTAAAATTAGGTAATTGTAGGGCCAGTGCAGGTAAACGTAATGCTTTCTTTGATAATTGATACTAGTCGCACAATTTTTAAGGCAGGTATCGCCAATGTGCAGGTATGCTAAATGCATCTATCGGAGCAGTTCCTTATAAATGTTAAAACTAATGCCTCTGATACGCATTTTGGAGTAGATGTCTGAAATGTGCACTTAAGCATAGGGGCAGCAAAGCAATATATACTGTATATGTATATAGGAAAAAGCTTTAAATTTGGGGGGGGGGGGGTCGAAATTATCAAGCAAGCATTTCGTGGTACTATTTTTGAATATCTAGGCAAAAATTTGAAAGTTATGGGGGGCGGCCCCCCGTCCCTGCCCCTACCTGGCTACACCCATGTTCACATCCCTAATTTTACACTTGTTCCTTCGTCGCAACACAACTGGTTAGATAATGGGGCTTTCGCACGAGACGATTTTTCAGGCAACTTTAAGTTGAAAGCAAAAATCGCCTCGTCCGAACAGCCTTTAAACTAATCGCTTTCAACAAAGTTGGTCGCCAGCCAACTTTGAGCTCGTTCCACTTTTTTCCTTGCAACCCTGTGCTTGTTTACATTCTGTATCAGTGTTGGGAAAAGAAAATGTTCCTTCAGTACGAAATCTATACAAAAAATGTACTTTTCGGCTATAAATTGTATACAATTTTGAATTCGCTCATGTCTTTTCTTAGTACATTCCCTTCAAGACCAAGGATTTTATGGTATTCATGAGAAAACTTTACTGTTTATGTATATACGTTTAAGTATTTTACACTTTTACAAATTGATTCCACGTGCACATGTACTGCATTTAACGCAAATATGTATGCACACATTTTCAGGTATACATCTTAACAAAAAGCATATTTAAGTTATTATTAATGGATAAAAGAGACATTTTCTTTCGATTCAGTAATAAAATTTGACATTTTAATAGCATTTCAAGTGCTTATCAAAACTTTACGACAAGATTTGACCATACAAGATTAGAAAATACGGTTTGTAAGAAGGTTAAGAAAAGACGTACAAATCCAAGGTTCAAACTTTGTGCAACATTAAAAAAAACCAACACACTTTCGTAAAAATTTCGAGCTTTTTAATTCGATTTCCTAGATTTATTTTGAGTGTGCGGTTTTTTAGCCCATTAATTCTTAACTAGAGAAATTCGACCGTTCTTCTAGATTTTTAAGACCCTTGGAGAGGTTTTCTAACTTAGCCCGTCGTTTAACTTATTATGTACAAAATTACTTGTCGGAAAATCTCTTGCTTTCGAACTAAACCTTAACCTAAATTTTTTATATCTTTGAAGGTCGTGGCAGGACTTGGAATATAACCGATACATTCCAGTTTGCCGATAAATTTCGATAATTTGATACATATCGATAATTCAATGAATTTCAAGAACACTAAAATCCTTAAACACAACAATAAATATCGATAACTTGACAAATTTCGCTAACCCATACATTTTTATAGCTCGATATCTATCCGCAAATTTCGACCACTAATTTTCTGTGTCTATAAATTTCGACAACTCAATTAACATTGGTCAATTTCAATAATTTTACACGTTGTTATAACTCAATAAATATGTATAACTCGATAAATTTCGATAACTATAAACTTCGATGACTCGATAAATTTCAGTAACTTGATAATTTTCGATAACTAAATTTTTTATAGCAAAATTTATTTCAATTCTTATCGAAAAGTAAGTCCACCTGGTTCACATTAAGAAGTGGAACTTACGTTACTTATTTAGAAACTGTGAATAAAACGACAGGGTGTAGTTAATATAATTTTAAAAGCTCAAGGTTATATTTTATTTCAATAGTGTTATTGAGCTTTGTACCACGATTTGTTTGTTAGGAATAATAGAAAAAACAACAATTCTTTAGCGGTAGAAGTTATAGCAGCTATTTCGGAGATCACCACATCTCCTCATCAGCCTTCTTTTTTCTAGACTTTCAGCAGGGATCGAACCCGCGTCATCGATGTGCAAAGTCAGAAGCGTAACCACTGAGCAATGCACATCCCGTAAGCTATTGTTTTGTTATATTTTATCTTTTTTCTATCTTTATCCCTACCCAGACCTGTCTAAAAAGTAAGAATGGGCGAATCTTCCCCGGGCCCGGGCTTTTTAAGGGGCTTGAAATATCAGAGCCATAGCTTGTATTAGTTTTTTACAATTTAATTTTGAAAGAAAACAATGCGCATGCTTTCAGTAACCATGTTAATCGATACAGAAACAGATATTTTTCATGTAATGCGATGTCATTTGATGCCAAATCATGTGATGTCATGTTATATGATGTTATATCATGTGAAGTCATGTCATACCATATGATGTCATACAATATGATGCCATATCATGTGATGTCATGCCATGTGATATCGTATTATGTGATGTCATATTATGTGATGTCATGTCATGTGATGCCATATCATATCATGTGATATAATGATATGTGATATCATATATTGTGATCACTTGTCATGTATCGAATATTAAATTGATAACGCTCTCGATAACTTTGTCGACAAATATACCAATAAAAACACCAATAAATATATCGTAAAATATAACGATTCCAAAATAGATATATATATTTTTAAATATATCGACAACAATATCGATTATTACACCGATAACAAAATTTATAACATTATTGATAACAATATCGATTATTTTATCGATAAAAATATCGGTTGTATTGATAGAAGTATCCATTATTATGCCGATAACAATATCGATCATTATATCAATAACAATATCAATCTTCATCCTCATATTTATCTTTATTTTTGCATATTCCCCTTCACATTTACCTTAGAGTGTTTAAATTAACTTTGATCGTCGTTTTATCCTTTATCTTCACGCATATTTGTTTTTGGTTTTATTTTTACCTTTACCTTTAACCTTTTCTTCGTCTATGTACGTACTAAACTTTACTTTCCTTCCTATATTAGGCTTAATCTCATTCTTATTCTTAAATTATTATTACCACGTTTTTGTTAAATTAATACGACATATATTAGAAGCACTTGTTTCCGTTCCCAACCAACGAATCGCCGCTAAAGAAGTTTCACTTCAAAAATACAATACATTTGTTTACCCTTTAGTTACCCTAACTCTTAAGTATTTCTCACTGTCTCCATTTTCGTCTTTGTCTTCACTTTTGCCTTCTCTTTCTTGTCTTCATCATTATCATTTATTTCGTTATCTTCATATTTATCTTTATTTTTAAGCTTAATTTCAAATGCGAAGTGAAACAACATGCCAAACATGTCAAATTGAAAATGTTGCAGCAACATACACAAATACGCAAATTTTTAAACGACGGTTTTGGCCGTAATTTTCAACCAATTTTATAACCATATAAACTCTGCTCATCTACGAAAAAACGCCTTTCCAATAGTGTTCTTGGTTTTGAAATCGGTTCGGTAGAATCTCCAAATTAAATTAACAAAATTTATGTTAGCGTATTAATATATAGATATAACTAAGTTTTTTAAGATTTCTTTGATGAAGGTGTTGCTAATTTTCTCCATATAAAAAAATCGTCGAACACACTTCGTATGGAAGAAAATGGCTGATATCGTCGACAAAAAAAATTGCCAATTTGAGCGGTAAGTCCCAGCTACTTTAAACTTGCACTTTATTATACTAAAACTGAATGGGCTAAAAACTAAAGAATATTAATAAAGCTCGAAATTTTTACGAAAGTATGTTGGTTTTTGGATGTTTCGCAAAGATTTAATCTTGGGTTTATACAGTTTTTCTTAAAGAATACATTATATTTTATAAACAGATAATTAAAATTAAAGAATAATAAAATAAATAGTAAAATCTTGTCAATATGTGAGTGCCGTAAAGGTATTATATTTAAGAAAATCTCTTCTTATAACTAATGAAGACTTTGCTTCTATATGAAGCTGACTTCGACATTTTGTTTTAATAAAACTTAGTATCGAAGTTTCTTTAAAAATTCGCCTAGGCTATATTATACTGGTTCGTTCAAGCCATTTTTCAAAACTTACAAAGTTAAATACGAACAGGCGAACAAAGGAGAATACAAAAAATTTCTTGCTGTGAATTTTCAGAGCTATATATTTTTAGTATTCATTACAAAATTGTACTAAAAAGTACTGCATAGTAGGAAAGTATAATGTAAATGAAATTGTATCAAACAAGTACAATTGTACCAAAAATGCCAACACTGTTCTGTATACATACTTTTTTTCTTTTTTACTTTTTTACTCTTATTTTATCTTTCAACTTCGCTAAAAGCACTTCTGCCAACGCTTGGCTTACCAAATTTACGCCAATTGATAAAATTTTGCGATTTAAATTTATTTTCAATAATGTAAATAACGATTCGTGTTAAATCGAAAATCGCCTCGTCTGAATAGGGATGGAAACTTTTTCACTATCAACTTCTCATTCAACTTCGTATTCAACTTTTGTTGTCTGCAAAATCGCCTCGTGCGANGAATGTTAATGTAAATGTATGTGTGTACATGTCCGGGATACAAAAGAATGCGTGTGTGTGCGTTTAGGATTGAGTGAAAGTTCAGCTGAGAAGGAAATTTTAGCACTTCACAGGTATATTGGGCGCACGATCGCTAAGCTAAAGACAGGCTAATGTCAGAAAAGAAAGTGACTTCGAATCAGTTAGAAGTGTGTCGCGGGTAGACAGTTTATAGAAGTGAAAACAGTTTTGTGTATACACAGCTGCTTTAGAAAAAAAGGGATAGACGTATCCGTCAAAACGGAAAGATATTTTTTGCCAACATAAGGAAATACATGTGTATAAAGTTAGCGAAACAACATGAAGAAAAAAATGTCGCATATACCTATGAATTTGCCGTTTTTTGCCGTTAATTAGTTGTGGAAAAAATAATTTTGTCGCTCTTGTATTTTTTTTGATATAAGGTGTTTTGCTAACTTTATATAAAGTTAGCGAAGCACCCCTCCAAACTCAAAGACAAAAGACTAGGCTTTATGTCCAAATTTGCCGTTTTTTTG
>NW_016157202.1:355613-358546 GCF_001687245.7 Rhagoletis zephyria
TAAAAAAATACAAGAGCGACAAAATTATTTTTTCCACAACTAATTAACGGCAAAAAAACGGCAAATTCATAGGTATATGCGACATTTTTTTCTTCATGTTGTTTCGCTAACTTTATACACATAGGAAATACCCTTATATATTAGGATTGAAACCTGCCGCTAAGAGGTGAGTCCACACGGATAACAGATTTTGCTGGCCCGTTGTCTAACTGGCAAAGAAGTTCATTATATAACATAAAGCACTGTTAAACGAAGCTCGAAGTCGATTTAAATAATATATTTTTATAAAAATACATACATACATACGTATATAAGACTTGTCGAAAGCGAAGCAAAAGTTACTTGAAAAGTGGGTGATTAAAGAAAGTTTGACCCTAACTACATACATTTTTAGATAAATTAACTTAAATAAAGAGTTCAATTATAATTGATTGAGAAAATAAAATTAAAATTAATTAAAATTAAAGCAAAATAAATTAAAATAGCATTAAAATAAATGAAGATAAATTAAAATTAAAATAATATTAAATTAAAATAAATTAAAACAAATTACGTTAAACTGAAGTCAGATTATGTTAAATTCCAACAAAAATGGAATAAATCAAGTTAGTTCAAACGACAAATGTATCTCACGATCGAATATGTTGAAGATAGCAACTAAACAAACACCCGTATGTGTGCATGTATGAATGTATGTATGTATGTACTTATGGATTTGGTTAGGGATTTATGTATGAAAATACACTCGAAATAAATGGAAGTAAAAATAATGAAACATAAATTATAACAAAAGAAAGCGCTAATAATGAACGAAGAATTTAAATGTGGCATATATTAAAGCATCAAAAAATAAATTCGCAGGTTCTCGCCAGGCAGGGGCAATATTGGGGCCTCAAAACTTTGCATTTTGGAGTTGGAGCGCTTTACCCTAATTGAACCCAGCAGCGCGCATAGGTTTCAATAAATCGCCAGCGCCTATGTACGAAAGCGAAAACTAGGTCAACGACCGGAGTACATAATACTGCTGTTAAATTTTTTTTTACAAAAAGACGATGCAATAAATAAAGAGAGAGGAGCAAGAACGCACATATGTACAAAGTGGAAATACAAGGAAGGCGACATACATAAGAGAGACGGGAACGGAGATACCCCCACGCAGATATACATAGTGACCCGCAACTGGAGCGTTGGAAAACACAAAACGAGAGCTTCCAAACGCTTTTGGCATAGATCGCGCTGCGCTCGCGGGCTCTCATTTGTTTTTCTTTGGTTTTTTATTTTGCTACTTTTGTTTTTTTTGCGTTAACATATATACATATGGCTCGTCTGGTAACACTAGGTATTTGTAACGTTTGGCAACACTGAAAAGTAAAGGCCTGCTCAAACAGGCGCGGTGCGGCACGGTGCGGTATAATCCTCAAGCAGACGCGGTATTGGAAGTGCGGTACACCGCGGTACAGAACTCTACCGGAGCATGCAGCGTTCACCGGGCGGTATAAGAAGATATATCGTAAGCAGAGTTGCAAGTTAGAGCTAGAGTTCTACCACATATTTTATCTGCAAAAGTGCTACAGATTATAAATTCTACCTTTTTTATTATAAAAAACGTGAGTTTAGAAGTGCTCGTAATACAATTGTTGGCATAAATGTGATATTCTTTGGTTTTATTTCTCACGAAGTAAATAAAATAAAGTTGTACTTTTTCGTTTGTTTGAAAAATGTTTTTCAAATCTGGCAATGTTGCTCNAATTCTTTCGCAAAAGGTACATAATGGAGCGCAGATATGGAAATATTTATAAAATCTTTCTTCGTGGTTACGCAGTTGGGGCATCAAGCTGGAAAATTCACCACCTTCTTTTCTTCTCAAATTTATTTCGTGAACCCATCTTCTTTTTCTAAAACATATACATAAATTAAGAACTTTGCAAGATAAAACAAAGATGTAGGCTTATTCATACCTTCTGGTTTCTTCGTCGATAAGTGCTGCTAATAGCAATAATTCGTCCTTAGAGCTTGAGCTGTCCATCGCGAAAATCAGATTTATAATATATGTATAAATTTAGAAGGAGAAATGCGTAGAGTGCCGTCACATGGCAACAATGTTTCGTTCTATACCGCACCGCGCCTGTTTGAGTGCCTTTGCGTATATCGTTAAAGCGTATCGTACGGGATTATACCGCGCTGTACCGCACCGAGCCTGTTTGAGCAGGCCTTAAGTCGTATGTAGCAACAGAGTGAAGTGGAAGTCATCGTGAGAATCGTCCGAAAGCTGTGCCGAGATTTGCATTTAATTATACCCGAGCGCACTTGTGCAAAAGGGTATTATAACTTTGTTCACATAACGGTTGTTTGTAACAGGCAAAACGAATCGAGATAGATATAGACAAATGTATACATAAATGATCAGAATGAAAAGAGAAATCGAATAAGCGGTGACTGTCTGTCCGTCCGTCCGTCCGTCCATCCGTCTGTGCACACGATAACTCGAGTAAAAATTAAGATATCGTAACGAAACTTGGTACGCGTACTTCTTTCGGGCGTAGGACGGATGGTATTGAAAATGGGCAAAATCGGACAATAACCACGCCTACCTCCCATATAACGGTAATTTTCAGAAATACAAAAACTGCGATATTTTAGTAACTACTGAAGATAATTTACTCAAAATTGATATTTATAATAAATTTTAGACGAAAAATAAGAATATTAACATTTTTTTTGAAAATGGGCGCAGCCACGCCCACGTATGGTTACATGTATATATTTTGGTAACCGCTGCATCAATTTATTCCTAGCTTGGCACAGTTGTTGGCCCTGGTACAGCATACCAAATGGCCGAAAATTTTAAAATCGGGCAATAACGACGCCCACATCCCATATAACGGTAATTTCGAGAAATACGAAATCCTCGATAAATCAGTAAATATTAAAGC
>NW_016157202.1:358870-364858 GCF_001687245.7 Rhagoletis zephyria
CAAAATGATGGTTGCAACAATTCTTTGCCAGGAAATACGTTTATGATAAAATTTTGGAAAATGGGCGTGGCACCGCCCACTTATGATCACGTATATGTATCTCGCTAACCGTTCTAGCAATTTGTACCAAACTCGGTATGGTTATTGTGCTTGCCACATAAAAGTAAACCATTGAAAATTGTTGAAATCGGACTGAAATTACGGCCGCTTTTCATATAACGGTAAATTTCAGAAATGCTTGAAATTTCAATATTTTGAAATTTAAGGACGCTAGTTTACTTAAAATTTATACACACCGGCTTATCATGTAGCGGTAGCTTTCGGAAAGGTGGAAAACATATATTTAATAATTGCGCCGGGTATTTAATGTTCGGCTCCGCCCGAACTTAGACTTTCTTACTTTGTTTTCTATATATTTTTGATATACTTAAAACTGTACTACACATTAATATTCACTTTTTAACGTACTGTTAAGGCGAAGTCAACGCAAAAAAGCAGAGCAGCAGAGCAACGCGGCAGTCGTGCGGCGAAACGTTTAGAAGCAGTAGAAGCAGTTGGTGAAGTTGAAAAGTCCAACGAAAATACAGGAGAAGCAGAAATAGAAGACAGCGGAGAATTCAACGCCATAGCGGCGGCACAAGCAGCAGTAAAAGCAGCAGAAATTAAGCAGTTTAACAAAATCAGCAGTGAAGCCGAAGATAAAAACAACAGCAAGTTCGAAACATCAGTGGCAAGGGTTGTAGCAGCAGACTTAAAGGCGACGAACGTAGAAGCAGCAGACACGTTCAACGAAAACGAAATAGAAATGGCAACAAACGTAGGTAGCGTCGATTTCAGTGAATTGGTCAGAGCGCTGACACAAAGCATTGAACAAAGCAGAAGAAACAGCGTAACAATTGATAATTTTGCGAAAGTAGTACCAGAATGTGACGGCGCGTCCATTCCCGTACGTCAATGGCTCAACAACTTTAACGAAAATGCAGAGCCATACGGATTAAGCACAAAACAGAAGTACGTGAATGCTCGCAACAAGATGAAAGGGGCGGCGAAATTGTTGTTGGAAACAGTGACGGTGTCAACCTACGAATCTTTGTGTGAGGTGTTAATGGAGGAATTTGACAGAAAGCTGAGCAGCAGCCAAGTGCTTAAAATGCTGAGGGAAATACAAAAGAAGACTTCAGAAAATTTCCACGAATAGGTTTTGTGTATGCGAAAAATTGCTGCATTGGGAAATGTGGAAGACGAGTCGGTAATTAGGTATATCGCTGATGGTCTACAACTGCGGGATGACTTAAAGTATCCATTATACAGTGGACCTACTTTTAAAGAATTAGTTAAACGCCACGAATTAGTAGAGTCGTTGGGAAAAAGCAGCGCAACAAGTAAGCGTCAACAAACAACAGAATTCGAGAAAGACCAAAACAGAACTGATAAAATTGACAAAGGGGTTGCGGTGAAACACTGTTTAAATTGTGGTTCTGCACAGCACAAGCGAGCTGATTGTAAAGAACTAACAAAATGCTTTAAATGTAATGGGTCGGGGCATATGGCGAAGAATTGTGTAGAAACTAAAAAACACGTTAATTTATGAAGAAAAATTTGGCAAATGTGCAATGCAGAAAAGTTATGCAAAGCTATATGGTTTGGGAAACGTTGCTACAGAAGTGTTGGGCAAATTTGAGGCGCAAGTTGAAGTAGATGGCTTAAGTGCACGACACACATTTTTAGTAGTGCCTGATATGAAGATGAACATAGATGCGATAAAAGGCTTCGATTTTTTGAAAAATTTTACCATCGTTATGAATACAGATGGATACAAGTTTGTAGAGACAGCTGAATATACAAATACAGAGCAGTTCCAATATAATGTTTACAATTTGGTTGACTGTAAGCCTAACATCGATGTAGAGCCGAAATATAAAGCAGAGTTTACGCAGTTGATTGAAGATTATAAACTATCGGATGTCCGACCGCATTGCCCAGTAAAGTTAAGTATCATACCCAGTGGTAACAATATTTCATTTTGTGAAAGCTCTAGTCGATTGTCAGGGCTGCAGCAAGAAGTTGTGCGGAATCAGATCAACGAATGGTTGAGGCAAGGCATAGTGCGAGAGTCCACGTCAGATGTAGCTAGCAGGGTAGTGTTGGCTAAAAAGAAGGACGGATCGTACAGGCTATTCGAAAACTCAATTCGTTAGTATTAAAAGATAGATTTCCTGTGTCTGTGTAAAAGACGAGGTTATTGAGAATCTGCAGGCCGCCAAATACTATACAGTCATGGACTTGACGAATGGGTTCTTCCATGTTGAAGTTGAAGAGGAAAGCCGCAAACATACAGCGTTCTAGGGAAGGCCTTTTTGAATTTAATAAAGCGCCTTTTGGTTTTTGCAACTCCCCGGCGGTATTTGCGCGATTTATAAAATATGTTTTCAGGCAGCTAGTTAACGAAGGTATAATGGATATGTATGTGGATGACATCGTGGTATTCGGGCAGTCGGCTGAGCACTGTGTGGAAAATATGCGAAGGGTGTTGGGGCAGGCGCAAAACTTTGGCTTGCAGATAAGGTTGTGTTTCTGGGTCATGAAATTTAAAATGGTTTTGTATGGCCCGGGCAAGAGAAGATTAAAGCGGTGAAAAATTTCAATTTGCCGAAAAACGTGCGAGCAGTACAAGCTTTTCTCGGGCTGCCGGGATATTTTCGTAGGTTTGTCAGACCGTTAACGCAGCTACTTAAAAAAGATGCCGTATTCAAGATCGAGGCTGAAGAGCTACAAGCAAATGAACCACTGAAGTTGGCGTTGATGCAAGATCCGATACTGAAAATTTTTAATTACAACGCAAAGACGCAGCTGCACGTTGATGCGTCCAAATGCGGATTTGGTGCAACACTGGTACAGCTAAATGACGATAAGTGGCACCCGGTATATTTTTATAGCAGAAAGACGACGAAACAGGAGGAAGCACTTCATAGTTACTATTTAGAGGCCTATCTGTTAGGTTTAACCTTTGATTTGGTGACCGATTGTGCGGCATTTAAGCAGACAGCAAGCACAAAAGACGTACTTCGACATGTCGTGCCGTGGTTGATGTATCTATAGGATTTTACATTCAATATCGAGCACCGTGCAGGCAACACGATTGCGTCATGTAGATAGTCTAAGTCGATACCCCGTCATGGTTATAACGTCGGAAATACAAACGCAGTTTCGGAGTGCACAACAGAAGGATGATCAGTTAGCAGCAGTGACTGAGATTTTAAAACATAATGAGTATGCAGACTATAAATTGAAAAATCAATTAATTTACAAACAGATTGGCGGCCAGGATTTGTTAGCCATACCTAAAAGCATGGAACGAGAGATCATCAAAAACGCGCACAATTTTGGTCATATAGGCTTAAAAAAAAAAAAAATGCATGCAGTAAGCCAAGATTATTATATACCGCATTTGGAACGAAAAGTAAAACAAATCATCTCAAACTGCATAGAGTGCATAATGCACAACCGCAAATTAGGCCGACAAGAAGATTGGTTACATTGTATGACAAGGGGGATACGCCGCTTTGCACTATACACGTAGATCATTTGGGATCGTTGGACGTTACGTCAAAGTGCTACAAATATATATTTTCGATGGGGGATGGTTTTTCCAAGTTTACTTGGCTTTACCCAACGAAAACAACAGACGCGCTAGAGGTTCTAAGGCACTTGAGTTCTTGGGTAGCAATCTTTGGTAGTCCGCAGCGAATTGTCAGCGACAAAGTTGGAGTTTTCACCTCGAAATTGTTTAAAGAAATCTGCGAAACACATACAATTTACCATATTGAGACTACAGCCGGTGTGCCAAGGGGTAACGGCCAAATAGAAAGGGTCAACAGAGTAATTCTTTCTGTTTTGGCAAAAGTGTCACCAGCAGACCCAGCTAAGTGGTACAAACATACATCGACGGTGCAACGGGCAATCAACGCGCATATACACTCTTCAACAAAGTTCACTCCATTCGAAGTGTAATTTGGGGTGCGAAATGAGGCAGACACGGATGTACTAAATATTCTACATGAAGAACTAGTGACTCACTTGCATGACGAACGCAATAAAATTAGGGGGGAAACAAGAGAGCACATACTAAAAGCGCAAGAGAACTACAAGAGAAATTTTGACAAGACACGTAAAGGATAGCATGAGTATTGTTTAGCAGATTTAGTCGCCATCAAAGTTACGCAGTTTGTATCTGGAAAAAAGTTGGCTAATAAGTACATTGGTCCTTACGAAGTCACCAAGGTTAAACCAAATGGAAGATACGACGTGAAAAAGCTGCTGAGTTTCAGGGTCCAAAGGAAACGTCTACAAGTGCAGACAATATGAAACTTTGGAGGTACATTCAATGTGAGGACGAGTTTGAAGAAAGCGAAAAGGGTGATGATACGGAATCATCTGGGATAGAGGAATTGCAGGATGACCGAGTGTAAGATGGCAACACTAAACATATGTCTCGTCTGGTAACACTAGGTATTTGTAACGTTTGGCAACACTGAAGAGTAAGTCGTATGTAGCAACAGAGTGAAGTGGAAGTCGTCGTGAGAATCGTCCGAAAGCTGTGCCGTTATTTGCATTTCATTTTCTATATATTTTTTAAATACTTAAAACTGTACTACACATTAATATTCACTTTTTAACGTACTGTTAATTCATACAATAATTAATAAAGCTATTAATTATCACATATGTATTCTAAAGTTTCTTCTACCGGGAGAGAATTAGCTTTTGCTTTCTTCTGAGTTTTTTTTTGTTTTTGATTTCTTTAACTTTTTTTGCTGTAATTTTGCTTTTGTTTGGAATTTGCTTTGTTTTAGTTGATTTAGGGATTTTTCTTTACTATTTTTGCATGAAATTTAATGAGTTTGTAGTAATATTAAGTACATGGATTTCTTTATTACCCTTAATTTCTTTTTCATATGTATGTATTTATAAGTTTGGAAGAGTTACTATTTTGTTTTTTTTTTACAAGCTTTCGCATAAAGGTTTTTTTTTTGTATCGATTTTGTTGCTGAGTCGGGGACATGGAGTTTTTTTGAGTAATTCAATTCCGGGTATTTTACCTCTCCTCCTTCAGTTTATTATATAAGCCGCGTTTGCCGAATTTTTGAGAAAACCAAAAAAAAACAAGTATTAAATATATGTTTTTTCACCTTTCATCAAGCTGCCGCGAGATTCCAAGCCGGGGTGTATCAATTTTGAGTAAATTAGCGTCCTTAAATTTCGAATTATTGAAGTTTCAAGCATTTCTGAAGTTTACCGTTATATGAAAGGCGGCCGTAATTTTAGTCCGATTTCAATAATTTTCAACGTTTTGCTTTTACGTGGCAAGCACAATAAAAATACCGNAGTTTGGTACAAATAGAACGGTTACCGATATACATATATGTATGTGATCATAAGTGGGCGGTACCACGCCCACTTTCCAAAATTTTACCATAAACGTATTTCTTGGTAAACAATTGTTGCAGCCATCAATTTTGAATAAATAAGCTTTAATATTTACTGATTTATCGAAGATTTTGTATTTCTCTAAATTACCGTTATATGGGATGTGGGCGTGGTTATTGTCCGATTTTTTAATTTTCGGCTGTTTAGTATGCTGTACCAAGGCCAACAACTGTGCCAAGTTTGGTAGANAAATTACCGGTTATATGGGATGTGGGCGTGGTTATTGTCCGATTTTTTAATTTTCGGCTGTTTAGTATGCTGTACCAAGGCCAACAACTGTGCCAAGTTTGGTAGAAATTGGTGGAACGGTTACCAAGATATACACATGTAATCATAAGTGGACGTGGCAACGCCCATTTTCCAAAAATTTATAATATTCTTATTTTTCGTCTAAAAATTGTTGTAAATATAAATTTTGAGTGAATAATCTTCAGTAGTTACTAAAATATCGCAGTTTTCGTATTTCTGAAAATGACTGTTATATGGGATGTGGGCGTGGTT
>NW_016157202.1:364917-365199 GCF_001687245.7 Rhagoletis zephyria
AAGGCCAACAACTGTGCCAAGTTTGGAAGAAATTGGTGTAACGGTTACCAAGATATACACATGTAATCATAAGTGAACGTGGCTACGCCCATTTTCCAAAAAATTTATAATGTTCTTATTTTTCGTCTAAAAATTGTTGTAAATATAAATTTTGAGTGAATAATCTTCAGTAGTTACTAAAATATCGCAGTTTTCGTATTTCTGAAAATGACTGTTATATGGGATGTGGGCGTGGTTATTGTCCGATTTTTTAAATTTTCGGCCATTTAGTATGCTGTACCA